>NW_024081663.1:618974-625614 GCF_003009895.1 Hyaena hyaena
TGTACCCCAATGTTCATAGCAGCACTCTCCACAATAGCTAAAACATGGAAAGAGCCTAAGTGTCCATCAACAGATGAATGGATCAAGAAGATGTGGTTTATCTATACCATGGAATACTACATGGCAATGAGAAAGAATGAAATCTGGCCATGTGTAGCAACATGGATGGACCTTGAGGATGTTATGCTGAGCGAAATAAGTCAGGCAGAGAAGGACAAATATCATATGTTTGCACATATAGGAGGATTAGGAGGAACTTGATGGAGGAACAAGGGGGAGAAGAAGGGCGGAAATGGTGGGGGAAAGGAAGAGAGGCAAACTATGAGAGACTCTTGAATGCTGACAAAAACTGAGGACTGATGGATGTGGGTGGGAGGGGGCGATTGGCATGGAGGAGGACACTTGTGGGGATGAGCACTGAGTGTTATGTGGAAACTAATTTGACAATAAACTATTTGTAAAAAAAAAAAAATGGGTAGAATAGCACTTGCTTCTTAAGTTGTGTGTGTGTGTAGTAAGTAAAGCCCTTAAATAGTGCCTGGCTATGTATAAGTGCTTTGTAGATCTTAGTTATTATTTTTATTATGGCCATACACTGGACACCAAAGTCAAGAAAGACAAAATTCCTGCACTCATGGAGCTTACATTTTAATGTCAGGAAGGGGAAACAGAGAAAGAAATGAAACAATGAAGATGTCAAGTGTCGATGAATACTATGAAGAAAAAGAAAGCCCAGGAAGAGGAAGAGACAAGGGTGTACATAGAGGAAAGGGGCCCAGACATTTCAGGTGGAAGCAGCTTGGGCTTCTTAGGTAAAGTGACTGAGACCAGAAAGTGGGAAGGATGAGGGAGCCAGCCCAGGAGCAGGAGATTCCAGAGGAAGGAGCAGTCAGTGCAAAGCCCTGAACAAGGACATGGTTAACTTGGGTGGGGGATGGGAGTTTATATATTCTAGGAATAGATGTAGGGCCAGGGGTACTGAAAGGTGAGGGAATGAGGCAAAGAGAGGGCCTTATTTAAAGTCATGTTGGTTTGCAAGGCAGGGAAAGAACTTAAACTTTTATATACATCCAGAAGAGTTTCTTATTAGGACAGTCCATCAGTTATCATGATAGGTAGTGAGCCAGAGTAAATGAAGTGGCTTACACCAAGAATATATTATTTCTGCAATTCTGGAGGTTGTCTGGGCTCACTTAGGAGGCTGCAGTCACCTGGTATCTTGGCCAGGGCAGGTCACTGGCCTCACTCCCTGGCCTACAGCCTTATGCTGGACTCTTTCTCCATACAGGCTCTCATGACTTGCTTTGCCTAAGTCAGGTCTTCCTCTATGGTGGCAGGAGCATTCCAAGAGGGTAACGGTGGAAGTGCAGGGCACCCAATGGCCTAGGTTTTGAAACTTGCACATCACTTGTGTTATAATCTATCATCAAAGCAGGTCTCAGAGCCAACCCAGATTCACAAGGTGGGAGAATGAGAGGGGCTACAATCTACCACAGGAGGTATGTCAAACATTGGACAGTTGTTTGCTGGAAGTGGTGGAACTACTGTTCGACAGATCTTTAACAACAGTCTCCTGGGGGTAGATTAAATGTACCAGTGTGATCACACCTGTCAGAATGGCTAAAATTAACAATTCAGGAAACAACAGATGTTGGCAAGGATGCAGAGAAAGGGAAACTCTCTTACACTGTTGGTGGGAATGCAAATTGGTGCAGTCACTCTGGAAATCAGTATGGAAGCTCCTCAAAAAGTTAAAAATAGAGCTACCCTACAACCCAGCAATTGCACTACTAGGTATTTACCTAAAGGATACAAAAATACTTATTTGAAGGGATACATGCACCCTGATGTTTATAGCAGCATTATCTACAATAGCCAAACTACGGAGAGAGCCCAAATGTCCATTGAGTAATGAATGGATAAAGAAGATGTGGTATGTATATGTGTCTATCTGTATACAATACACATATAATACATATATAATGGAATATTACTCAACCATCAAAAGAATGAAATTACCATTTGCAATGGTATAGTTGGAGCTAGAGTGTATCACGCTAAGCAAAGTAAGTTAGTTAAAGAAAGACAAATACCATATGATTTCACACATATGTGGAATTTAAGAAACAAAACAGATGAACATATGGGGGTGGAGAAAAAACAGAGGGAAACAAAGCATAAGAGACTATTAATGATAGAGAACAAAGTGAGGGTTGCTGGAGGGATGTGGGTGGGGGGTGGGCTAGACGGGTTATGGGTATTAAGGAGGAAACTTGTTATGATGAGTACTAGATGTTGTATGTAAGGGATGAATCACTGAATTCTACTCCTGAATCCAATATTTCACTTTATGTTAACTAACTAGAATTTAAATAAAAATTTAAAAAGAAGAAAATAATAAAATAGAACAAAACTAAAAAACACACACACACACACAACAAATGTACCAGTGTGACCTGAATTCAGGCCATCTTTTTTACCTAGAGATCAATCATTGCCATGTGTCTTCTTATTGCAAATTCTACCCGGGACCTTTTATCCCCCAGTCTTTCATGTATAGAAAAGATACTCTTTGGCTGGGATTCCTTGAAGAACTGCTATTTTCCTAAATCCACTCTTTGCTTTTGAAGTTTCAACATCTAGCATTTTGATATTTTTCCCCTGAGCTTGGTGCCCTAAGCTGTGACACGGAAGTAATTTTGAATGTTTGAGTTGGAAGTCTGGCGACATCCTCACTGCTAAGACAGACATCCGGGGCTGTGTGGATTTCGTGAAAGCTTCTGGTTGCTTCCTAGCAGACAAGACTCACTGATACTTGTTTGATCTGCTTTAACACAGTCTAGAGGGAGGAAACAGACCTAGTGTCTTGACTGCCATCTTGTGGTTGTGCCCACGGGTGGTGGGATTAAATTTAGATTGATCTAACCCAAATTAGAATATGGAAATAGGGGTTAGAATTTTAATTTAGTTTTAATTTAAAGGTTGCAAAGAGGGGCGCCAGGGTGGCTCAGTCAGTTGAGTGTCCAACTATGGATTTTGGCTTAGGTCATGATCTCACCATTCATGAGATTGAGCCATGCTATGGGCTTGGGGTTCTCTCTCTCCCTCTCTTTTCCCCTCCTCTGCACTCTCTACTTCTTTATCTCTCAAAATAAATAAATAAGCTTTAAAAAATAATTTAAAATATAAATAAAATGAAGGTGGTAAAGAATAGTGGTTGAGAACTTCAGCCTTAGAGTCTGAATACTGGTTTGAGTCCTGGTTCAGGCACTTAACAGCCTTGTGACCTTGAGAATATAAATTTAACTTCACTGTGCCTTACCATCTTCATCTATGAAGTGGGTTGGTAAGAATAACTGCTTCATGGGGCGCCTGGGTGGCTTAGTCAGTTAAGCGTCCGACTTTTGCTTAGGTCATGATCTCACGGTTCGTGGGTTCGAGCCCCGCGTCGGGCTCTGTGCTGACTGCCAGCTCGGAGCCTGGAGCCTGTTTCAGTCTGTGACTCCCTCTCTCTCTGACCCTCCCCTGCTTGCACTGTCTCTCTCTCTCTCTCCTAGAAATAAATAGAACATAAAAAAAAAAAAAGAATAACTGCTTCATGAGTAGCTGTACAGATTAATAATATAATACACATTAAAGCACTTGCAAAATACTATATAAGTTTTGTCAATCATTGTTAATGGTTTTGGATGCCCATCAAGAGCTTCTGGGTTAGAGTACAAAATTTTGACTGTCATATTTTAGAGATTATCAGTGAAGGTGTAGTGCACAGGGAAGGCATTTCACTGCATAATAGTCCACTAACTGGGGAAGTAAGGAAGAAACAAAGACTGTGGAATCACATAGGAAGAATTTAAGCTGTAGTTTTATGTTCACAATCTTCAAAAACCCTTTTAAGTACATTATCACCATTAGTGAAGATAAGGAAAAAGGGGCCTTGATTAAGGCAGATCTGAGTGGAAGAGATGTCCTTTTCCTGAGTGCCTTCACTTCCTTATAAGATTATTGTATGTGAGCTAAAATATTTGTCAGTTGTAATAGACATGGAAGTATATTGCCTTGTTAGAGATTCTGTGGCCCTGGGGCCTTGTGTTCCCAGGGAATACCAGATGATGTGTAATCCTGAATCCTTGAAATTAAACAGAGTTGACATCTGTTATCCCATCTGGTCCCCCCATTTTCCTTACCTGCTCAAATGCCTACTTTTTGTAAGTAAATGAAAACAAACAAACAAACAAACAAACCAGATACACTTTTAACTCTATATGAGTAGTTGTTATTGTTTTAGGGATTGTGTTTCTTCAAATGGTTTTAGATATAATATTGGCTTTTCTCTTTGGCCAGAATACTAGTTCTACTACAAAATTAAAGCAAAATAGAGTTCTTTAATATAAGAATAAGATAACTCCACTGTGTTTCCATTAGCCAATTCCACTTTATAAAGCATTTTCATCTGAACTGCATAGCTATCTTAGATTTAGTTGTTTAATTTGACTCTACCTTTAAATGCCTGTATAATAAATCTGTAGAAAAACTATCTTGAATCATTCATATCTATTGTTATAAATGTTTGCTAAAGATTACTACAATGAAATGTTGTTCACTGTCCACTTGGCCAAGAACAAAATGTCCTTGCTTGTATCAATCTCAGTACATAAGATTGACTGTTGTTCTTTGCATGGAACCTACCCAACAATTGATTCGCTGCTTGTGAACAGTGAGAATGCCTCAGGCCCCCACCTGCACTACATAGCTCTTCCTCTCAAAATCCACTGAGGGATGGTCCCCCACAAGTCTTCAGTAAGGACCTTCTGGAAACTGCCAGTGGGAGGGAGACAAAAAATATCTATCCATTTATTTCCCACCTAAGCAAACAATTTTCACTTCAGAACTTAAAGAAAATGTTCCCAAATCCAACTCTGCCTGATGATTATGGACAATCACACTCTACTGCTATAATCCACTTCCTCAGGACAGTAATACCCCTGTCCTCCAGGTAGAATATTAAGTACACTCTATCATCAAAGAGTTTGCACACATAATTTCATGTAATCTTCACCTCATGTCTCTTGGTCTAAAGCACAGAAAGTTTAGACAAATCTAAGTTGCACAGTTAGTGAATGGAATGGGAAGAATTCCAAGCTATTTAAGCATTTAAGAAAAGTCTCTGAAGAAAACTTTAAGGAAAAGTAGCTCAGACATTCCTTCCATGTAAAGGGAGAGCTTGTTATATGAAAACATTCCTTTTCCATCATGTATCACTTAGTGAGTGTAGGAAGGTGCTTATACTCCTGCCTTTCTCAGCATGTCTTTACAAGAGCATGGAGTCTTGACCGTGGACACAGCATTTCAGGAGTGAGCTATGGGGAAACTGAAGGCCAGGACCATTTACTTGAATAAAAAATTCTTATTAACCTATTCACAGTCACACAGAATTCACTGAAACATCTTTTATATGTGTTGCATTTTGTGTTTATATATGATATAAGTATCTATGCACAGATAAAAGAAGGTGTTCTTTAAAATTATAGATTTTGACTTGGGGCTTTAAAAAAGTGTGCTATAATACCCAGGACTCAGCACTCTATTCTTATGGACAAAACAGGAAGACTTTATGTCAGCATGTGTCTTATTTTTAAATAATGTGTCACTTATGCCATCTCCAGGTACTCATATGTAAAGAACCAGATAGAGCGTGTGGAGAGCAAGTGGCTGTGCCTTGAGCATATGCACAAAAAGGTGGGCCCAGCCACACACTAGTAGAATCCTTGTTCCAAACTAGAAGTCCCCCATGTGAGGAGGGGTCGTGAATCTTAAAGTGAACAGCTGGCTGACTCTACAGTTAACCGCTGCACAACACATTCTTTCAGAAATACTATTTCTCCCCCATAGAATCCTAGCAATGGGGGAAAATAAGCCAAAAAATAAAACTAAAGTAAAAATAGACTGTGGCTTTTTTTTATACTATAGATGAAACACTGTCTATGTAAATCCTCTGTGATTCATATTTGGTACTTACTAAAATTTAAGAAATGGAAGTTTGGGATAAATGTCTTCATTTAAATGTCAACCATGCATCCTGGGTTGGAGTTGGCCAGCATGAGTTCAGACTCCTCTCTGCTGCCTCCAGCTGTGAGACCACATGCCTCAACCTCTCTGGACTTCCTTCTCTTTGGCAGAAAAAATTGGAACTGTTACTCCTATCTTACCATTTAACTAAAAAAAAATCAGTAAGATAACATTTTGAAGTTATTCTTTTATACATATCATCTGCTTTCAAGAATAAATCTAAAC
Source organism: Hyaena hyaena (assembly GCF_003009895.1). Classification (NCBI taxonomy): domain Eukaryota; kingdom Metazoa; phylum Chordata; class Mammalia; order Carnivora; family Hyaenidae; genus Hyaena; species Hyaena hyaena. The sequence continues at coordinate 625,269 of NW_024081663.1, forward strand.
AACTCTACAGTATTTTCCTGACAAGAAAAAGGCTAGCGTAGTCTTATTTAAAATGACCATCTTGTGAATGGATCAAGAAGATGTGGTTTATCTATACCATGGAATACTACATGGCAATGAGAAACAATGAAATCTGGCCATGTGTAGCCACATGGATGGACCTTGAGGGTGTTATGCTGAGCGAAATAAGTCAGGCAGAGAAGGACAAATACCATATGTTTGCACGTATAGGAGGATTAGGAGGAACTTGACGGAGGAACAAGGGGGAGAAGAAGGGTGGAAATGGTGGGGGAAAGGGAGAGAGGCAAACCATGAGAGACTCTTGAATGCTGACAAAAACTGAGGA
>NW_024081663.1:626044-642047 GCF_003009895.1 Hyaena hyaena
ATAGGAGCACATGGACCCCAATGTTCATAGCAGCACTCTCCACAATAGCCAAAACATGGAAAGAGCCTAAGTGTCCATCAACAGATGAATGGATCAAGAAGATGTGGTTTATCTATACCATGGAATACTACATGGCAATGAGAAACAATGAAATCTGGCCATGTGTAGCAACATGGATGGACCTTGAGGGTGTTATGGTGAGCAAAATAAGTCAGGCAGAGAAGGACAAATATCATATGTTTGCACATTTAGGAGGATTGGGAAGAACTTAACGGAGGACCATGGGGGAGAAGAAGGGGGGAAATGGTGGGGGAAAGGGAGAGAGGCAAACCATAAGAGACTCTTGAATGCTGAGAAAAAACTGAAGACTGATAGATGTGTGGGGAGGGGGAGGATGGGCATGGAGGGGGGCACTTGTGGGGATGAGCACTGGGTGTTATATGAAAACCAACTTGACAATAAACTATTTGTAAAAAAAAAATAAAAAATAAAATGACTATCTTGTAACGGGGACAATGGAAGAATAACTGTTTAAAAGAAATAATCTACAAAGTGTTCAGAAAATGCAAGTGTCTGGAGGTATTCTATTAAGAAATACAGATCAGTAGTTCTGAGTAAGAAACTGTTAAGTAACTAATTCTTCCATGTGAGGTTAGGAAAAAAAAAAAAAAAGCACACCAGCAGCACTTGAAAGAATGATCTGAATGAGTGCTGGTGAGGATGTGGAGAAACTGGTGCCCTCATGTATCGTGGGTACCCTCATGCTTGTGGTATAAATGTAAAGTGGCCCAATAGCTGTGGAAAACTGCATGGTAGTTACCCAAAAAGTTAAAAATAGAATTACTCATATGATCCATCAATTCCACCCAAGTCAAGAGTAGCATCAGGCACAATAGGCAAAGGGGGAAACAACATGAGTGTCTATGAGAGATTAAAGTATAAATGAAATCTGGCATACACATACAGCCTTTAAAAAGAAGGAAATTTGGACACATGCTGCAACATGGACATATCTTGAAGACATTATGCCAAAGTGATATAAGCCAGGCACAAAAAGCCATATATTATATGATTTCACTTATAATGAGGTATCTGGAGTAGTCAAATTCATAGACACGGGAAATAGAATGATGGTTATAAGGGGTTAGGAGAAGGAATTATAAGGAATTAGTGTTTAATGGGAACAGCGTTTCAGTTTGGGAAGATGAAAAAGTTCTGCAGGTGGATAGAGGTGATGGCTGCACAACAATGTGACTACAGTTAATGTCACTGAACTGTGCACTTAAAAAAGGTTAAAATGGTAAATTCTATGTCAAATATATTTTACCACAATAAGAAAAAAAAGGCAAGAAAAGAAATTGATGTTGGAGCAGGAAAGGGAACTCATCTCCTTTTTGGAGCTCTGTCATGAAAGGACCAGTACTTCTTGCTCCTGCCTTGGCCATGAGGACAGCTCTCACTGCTGTCAGCCATATGGGCACTCAGGTGCAGTGCAAGTCTGCAGCTCTAGATACTGTGCAACACTTCTATTCCGTCTTCATCATTTCAGAACTATTTTCATAAGGGCAGATAGACAAGATTGGCCTAAAAAACAAAACAGCCACAGATAAGACATTGAGAAACTAGTAGCAACACACACTTTGCAAACTACTGGATTCAAGGGAATGTGTACAGTATAAACATTGGAAAAAAGTCCTTTGATCAAAATATGAGGTTAGAAGACAAAGAAATCAGTCTTCTGACTATGGAAAAATAGGGGTGTTGTGGAAGGGGGTGTGACCTCTCTTTTTTCTCCAACTCTTGTGAGATATAACTAACATATAACATTATATAAGTTTAAGGTGTACAATATGTAGATTTAATACACATATATTCTAAAACGATTGCCGTAGTAGTGTTAGTTAATACCTCTATCTCGTCAAATACTTACCATTTCTTTTTTGTGGAGGAGAACATTTAAGATCTGCTCTTTTAGCAACTTCCAAGTATATAACACAGTATTGTTAACTGTAATCACTGCACTGTACATTAGATCCCAAGAACTTAAGGTCTTACTGGGACCTCTCTTCTTCAAGTGAAAACATTTTTTAAGGGTTTTCAGAGCTATCAGAAAAAGGGAAGTTTCCTTTTGTGACACAACAGCGCCATCTGACGGACAAAGTTTATATGACACAAAGTTTCTCTACTCTCAAGTGAACATTTCCTAAAAGTCTCTGCCAGGAGCCTTTTGCATTGATCCAATAGTTCCAACTCTCTACCTTAAAAGTCCAGTATTTTCAGACGAGATCCAGAGAGGATGACTTCAGTTTTTCAAGTCAAATATTTGAGGCAAAAATCAGAATCTCATATTTTCTCCACTTTGCTCTTAAGATTAAAAATCTAAAAACAAACTTTTTTCTGGGAAGTAAACTGGAACGATGGAAGAGTAGGAGACCCTAAGCTCACCTCATCCACAGATACAACTAGATAGCACTCACATCATTGTAAATAACCAGAAAACAACCGAAGGATGGTAGAACAAGGTCCACAAATAAATTTAGAAAAGAAGCCCCATTGAAGACGGGAGGAAGGGTGGAGCTAAACAGACACATAGGGAATGCCCACAAGAGGGAGAGACCCTCAGGCACAGACCATCACACTGGGGAAACTGCCCAGGGAAGATGAATCTTCATAACATTTGTCTTGAAAACCAGAAGAGCCAAATTTCACAAGATTTTACAACAGGCAGGGCTTAAAACCTGGAATTTCTAAAATCAGTGGACTTGGCTCTGGGAAAGCTGGGAGGGCTAGAAGAAACTGAGTCCTTGCCCTTAAAGAGACAGCACAACAAATAGCCTATGGAGATACAACTTAGAAGCAGCAGTTTGAAAAACACTTGGGAGAGTTGTTTACTAATCTCAGAGCATGTTTCAGAGTGATAGAGATCTAAGAACTAGAAAATGGCAGATGTCATTTCCCTTCTTTGTCCCCTAGCCTAAACCCTCAGATACCTGTAGGAACCAGCTTGGTGCCAACACTTGGTACCTAACTTGCTAACACCACTGCCCTCCCCTGGGCTGTGCTTCAGCAGATCCGCCGCTTCCAGCCAGGCCTGCCTTAGTCCCTGTGTTGCAGATATGTTCCCCTAGAGGACCAGGACACTAACCTTACAGACACTGTGCATCCCACCCCCATATACATGGCAGATCTTCCCTCTTCAGTATGTTTTTAGCCAGAACCCATCCAAAGCAGGGCCACAACCCTGGCAGGGTGCAAGCAGCCCCAACAGGAGCCAGCACCACTTCAGAGTGAGTCCTATCCATAGACAGGGAAAGAGAACCACACATAGCAGCCCAGCTGTGACCCTAACAGTGGGCTGGTGGCAGATAACTAGTCTGACTGCATGCCCCACCCACCAGTGAAAGCTTTTCATGGCACAACACAAGGGAAACACTCTGCTGTTGAGTACTATTGTATTTCTGGCAAACGCCTGGCCTGACTCAACTTAAGCCCAAGACAGCCCCAGACTGACTCATTAACACCACAGTAACCAAATACCGCCCACAACAGGTAAAGGGAGTCACTGCAGATGACTGAACTGAAGGAAAAGTCAACAGAGCCACAACAGCAGGGCACATGCAACACACAGAAGAGATATCCCTGAAGCTCCAGATTCCAGTGACACAGCAGGGCACAACAGGACCTCTTCTTCATTAGGCTGCTACTTTCAAGAGCAAGAGTCACCACTGGCTTTCCTAACACACAGAAATAGACACAAAGAGTTAGGCAAATTGAGGAGTCAGAAGAATATATTCCAAATAAAAGAACAGGAAAAAACCACACCAAGAAACCTAAGTGAAATGGAGATGTCATATGTCTGATAGAGAATTTAAAGTAATAATCATAAAGATATTCATTGGACTTTAAGAAAAAAACAGAAAACATCAATGAAACTCTTACAAGGAGATTAAAAAGTACCAATCAGAGATAAAGAACACAATAAGTGAAATTAAAAATACACTAGATGGAATAAATAGTAGACTTGAGGAAGCAGAGAAATAATTCAGTGACCTGGAGGACAAAGTAATGGAAAGTAACAAGCTGAACAGGTGAGAGGGAAAAAAGTATATGCGAAATGAGAATAGATTTAAGGAACTCAGGAACATCATCATGAATAATAGCATTTGCATTATAAGAGTCCCAGAAGAAGGGGGAAAGGGAGTGGAAAACTTATTTGAAGAAATAATAGCTGAAAATGTCTCAAATCTGGAGAAGAAAACAGGAAAACAGATCTAGGAGACACAGAAGTCCCCCAATAGAATTAACCCAAGGAGGTCCACAACATGACACAAAGTAATTAAAATAGCAAAAAGTGGTGATAAAGAGAGAATTTTAAAAGCAGCAAGAGAAAAGAAAACAGTTACATACAAAGAAAACCCCATACGGCTATCAGGGGATTTTTCAGCAGAAACTTTGCAGGCCAAAAGGGAGAGGCAAGATATATTCAAAGTGCTGAAAGGGAAAATTCTGCAGCCAAAAATACTCCATCCAGCAAGGATATCATTCAAAATAGAAAAGGAGATACAGAGTTTCCCAGACAAATAAAGTTAAGAGAATTCATGACAACTAAACCAGCCCGACAAGAAATGTTAAAAGGACTTTTTGAGTCAAAAGGAAACACCATAAGTAAGAGTAAGAAAAGGGGGAAGCATAAAAGCATTAAAAATAAGTTTGTCTGCAAAAATCAGTCAAGTGACTCACAGAATAAAGGATGTAAAGTATAATATCATATACCTAAAACATAGTGGGGAGAGAAGTAAAGAATGAGTTCAAATTTAAGCAACCATCAACTTAATATACGGACGGCTAATGGCAACCACAAATAAAAAAAACCCACAGTAATAAATATGCAAAAAATAACAAGAATCCAAGTATATTACTACAGAAAGCCAGCTAATCATGACAGAATAGAGCAAGAGAAGAGAGGAACAAAGAAGAACTATAAAAAAACAACTATAAAACAAGTAATAAAATGGCAATAAATGCAGACTTATCAATAATTACTTTGAATGTAAGTGGACTAAATGCTACAAATAAAAGACATAGGGTGACAGAGTGAATAAAAAAACCCAGCAAGACCCATCTATACTCTGCCTACAAGTGACTCCTTTTATTTTTTTCTTGGCAAGGAGCTTTAATGATTCTGTTTTTTTTTTTTTACAAATAGTTTATTGTCAAGTTGGTTTCCATGTAACACCCAGTGCTCATCCCCACAAGTGCCCCCCTCCAGGCCCATGTCCCCCCTCGTCCCCCACACCCATCAGTCTTCAGTTTGTTCCCAGCATTCAAGAGTCTCTCATAGTTTGCCTTTCTCCCTCTCCCCCACCATTTCCCCCCTTCTTCTCCCCCATGGTCCTCCGTTAAGTTCCTCCCAATCCTCCTAAACGTTCAAACATATGATATTTGTCCTTCTCTGCCTGACTTATTTCGCTCAGCATAACACCCTCAAGGTCCATCCATGTTGCTACACATGGCCAGATTTCATTCTTTCTCATTGCCATGTAGTATTCCATGGTATAGATAAACCACATCTCCTTGATCCATTCGTCCATTGATGGACACTTAGGCTCTTTCCATGTTTTAGCTATTGTGGAGAGTGCTGCTATGAACATTGGGGTACATGTGCTCCTATGCATCAGCACTCCTGTATCCCTTGGATAAACTCTTAGCAGTGTTATTGCTGGGTCATAGGAGAGTTCTATTGTAAATTTTTTGAGGAAACTCCACACTGTTTACCAGAGGGGCTGCACAAGTTTACATTCCCACCAACAGTGTAGGAGGGTGCCCGTTTCTCCACATCCTCGCCAGCATCTAGAGTCTCCTAATTTGTTCATTTAAGCCACTCTGACTGGCGTGAGGTGGTATCTCAGTGTGGTTTTGATTTATATTTCCCTGATGATAAGTGACGCTGAGCATTGTTTCATGTGTCTGTTGGCCATCTGGATGTCCTCTTTGGAGAAGTTTTTGCTCATGTCTTCTGCCCGTTTCTTCACTGGATTATTTGTGTAAAACAAAGATTGTAACAAGAGACAAAAAAGGACACTATATAATAACAAAGGGAAAAATCCAACAGGAAGATAAAAAGATTTATAAATATTTATGTACTCAAATGCGTAAAACAGCTAATGACAAACATGAAGGAAGAAACCAATAGTAATACAATGATAGTAGAGGTCATTAGTCACTTACATCAATGGACAGATCATCCAAGTAGAAAATCAACAAAGAAACAGTGGCTTTGAATGACACGTTGGACCTGAAGGATTTAACAGATATATTCAGGACTTTCCATTCTAAAAGAGTAGACACATTTTCACAAGAAACATTCTCCAAAATAGATTTCATATTAGACCACAAAACAAGTCTCAACGAATTAAAAAATATCAAAGTCATGCCATGCATCTTTTGGAACCACAATCTATGAAACTAGAAATTAACCAAACTAGAAATAACATACTACTACACAATAAATGGCTCAACCAAGAAATCAGAGAAGAACTAAAAAAATACATGGGGACTAATGAAAATAAAAATCTTTGAGATGCAGCAAAAGCTGTTCCCAGAAGGAAGTATATATCAATACAGGTCCACCTCAAGAAGCAAGAAAAATCTCAAGTAAACAACCTAACCTACCTAGCCTTATATACCTAGAGGAGCTAGAAAAAGAACAACAACAACAACAACATCAACAAAACAAAAAACCCAAAACCAGTAGAAGGAAAGAAATAATAAAGATAAAATAAGAGCAAAAATAAACAATACAGATACTGAAAACATAGTAGAACATATCAACGAAGCGAGGAGCTGGCTCTTTGAAAAGATCAATAAAATTGGTAAGCCTTGAGCCACTGTTTTAATAAACAGTAATCATAAAACTCTCAATGAGCAAAAGTCCAGAACCAGAGAGTTTCACAGGTGAGTCTTACCGAACATTAAAGAAGAGTTAATACCTATTCTTCTCAAACTATTTCAAAGACTAGAAGAGGAAGAAAACTTCCTAATTCATTCTCTGAGACTAGCATTACCCTGATACACAAACCAGATAAGGATATCACTAAAAAAGAGAATTACAGGCCAATATCTCTGATGAGAATAGATGTAAAAATACTCAACAAAATACTAGCAAATGGAATTCAACAATACATTTAAAAAATTATTCACTATGATCAAATGGGATTTATTCCTAGAATGCAAGGGTGGTTCAATTCATAATCAATCAACATGATACATCACACTAACAAGAAAAAGGATAAAAATCCACATGAACATTTTGATAGATGCAGAAAAGTCATTTGACAAAATACAACATCCATTCATGATAAGAACCCTCAAAGAAGTAGGTATAGAGGGAACATAATAAAGGCCCACAGCAAACATCATATTCAATGGGGAAAATCTGGAAATATCTCCTATGATCAGGAGTAAGACAAGAATGTCATCCATTCTCAATTCTCACTACTTTTTTAGTGTTTATTATTTTTGTTTTTAGAGAGAGAGAGAGAGAGAGAGCATGCACAAGTGGGACGGGGCAGACAGAGATGGAGACAGAGAATCCCAAGCAGACTCTGTGCTGTCAGTGCAGAACTTGAACTTGAACTCACATGAGATCATGACCTGAGCCAAAATCAAGAGTCAGATGCTTAACCCACTGAGCCACCAAGACACCGCCATTCTCACTACTTTTATTCAACCTGGTACTGGAAATCCTAATAGCAGCAATCAGACAACAAAAGGCATCCAAGTTGGTAAGAATAGTATCATGCAGATGACATGATAAACCTAAAGACTCCACTAGAAAGCTACTAGAACTGCAACTTTGTACTCTGTGACCAACACCTCATTTCCCCTACCTCCCAATCCCTAGTAACCACTGTTCCACTCTTTGGTTCTATGAGCTTGACTATTTTAGATTCTGCATATAGGTGAGATCATGAAGTAGTTGCCTTTCTGTGTCTGGCCTGTTTCATTTACCATATCCTCCAGGTTCATTCACGTTATCACAAACAGTAGAGTTTCTTTTTATTTTAAGAAATATAATTATTTATATATATATATAACAGAATATTACTGTATATATAATGAATGTTATGTAACTCATTAAATATTTTATTAAATGATTATTAAATAAATATTCATTTATTATCTACACATAATATATATATATGTATATATATCTCACAGCACATTTTCTTTATCCATTCATCTGTTGGTGGACACTTAGGTTGTTTCCATGTCTTGGCTATTATGAATAATGCCACAATAGACATGGGAGTGCAATTCTCTCTTCAAGGTACTGATTTTATTTCCTTTGGATATATACCCAGAAGTGGGATTGCTGGATCTTAAGGTAGTTCTATTTTAAATTTTTTAAAGAACTTCCACACTATTTTCCAGAATGGATGTACCAACTCAGTCTTGGCATTCATTCAACAATTGTAGAACTCCTACTATACACAGTACACTGCAAACTACTAGAGATACAAATGTGAGCAAAAAACATATACCTGGCTTCTGTCATTATGAAAAAAAAATGTGAAAGATTTGGTCCACAGTCTAATTCTTCTGCATAATAATTTTCTTTTTAAATTGAAAGGCATCCCAGGTGGAAATGTAGTGTCCTCCAAAGGTCTGGTCTTACAAGACCTCAGCTATGCAGGTTCTGGGTGGACAGGGTAAAATTATCTAAGCTACTGGAAGATAACTTATGCCTTTGATTACTTCAGTGTCTCTCATATTCTAACTGGTTTTGTATCCAGTCCCTTACTCCATGGGCTCTTGTACCTAAAGAAGTGAGTACAGGTTGGAAAGAATCTTATCATTTCTGTGGCTCCAGTGGCTGGAACAGCAAAGCATCAGAGCTTCCTTTCGGATCATAAATCCTCCCTTTTTGGGGGATCATTCTCATCAATATACAAACATACTGTCATTTCTCTCATAAAAAGAAGTCACCTCTTTCTTGACCTCATTTTCCACATCACCTGTCACAGTTTTCTGCTCATCTCTGCAAAATTCTCAGCAGAGCTATTTATAATCTTTGTCCCCACTTCCTCTTCTGAAGTCCTCCACCACCCCCTGAGACAGCTCCTGTGAAGTCCCCTTGCCTTCCCAGTTCTCAGCAACTTCCCCTTCTCAACAGCACCTGATATAACCATCAGTTACTCCCTTCCTGAAACCCTTTCCTCACTGGTGTCCAGGACTCAGCCCTCTCTTGGTTTTCCTCTCACTTCACTGGCTCCTCCTCCAGGACCATCTTTACTTTTCATCCTCTTTTCCAAAGCGTTAGAGTGGAAAACACAGGGAGCAGGCTTCTCCCCTACCTCACCCAGGCCTGTGTCTTTAAATACAATCTACATATTAATGACACCCAAACTTGTATTTGTTGCCCAGATAATCTCTCCTAACACCAACAGCCTCCATGTACCACTATTCATCTGTCTAATAGACAACCCAAAGTGTAATTTGCCCCAAACTAAACTTCTAGCCTCCCCCACAATCCCCACTCCATGTCTTTGCACATTCACTTGCCCACGACTAATGCCTTGGAGTCAACTTCAACTGTTGTTTTTTTCTTATATGCCACATCTAATCCAGCAGAAAAAAAATTTGACTTTACCTTCAAAACAGATCTGAATACAATCACTTTTCACCACCACCACCTGGGCTTAAGAACCAGGATCTCTCGCCTGGATTATCACCAAGGCCCTCCTCCTGGTCACCCAATTTCTTCTCAGTCTATTCTCCATCCAGCAGTCAATCCATCACCTCCCGGCTCCATCTCTCCAACGGCTCCCTTTTCACCCAGGAAAATTCAGCATCCTTGCTTTACTGACATGAGATAACCCTGAACACTTGTCCTCTATTATCCCCACATCATCTCTCAAAATTTATTCCCCTCTGTTCTCCCTCCATCTGCTCCCCCCAGCCACACCTGCTGCTCTGCTACTCCTCACACACCTTACCCCAGTGAATGCCTGGCTTACTCCTCTACTGTATCCAGGATCTTCCTTGACTACCTACTTCCCACCCCTTCTCTGCTTGACCTTCCCCCATAGCAGGTATTCTGTGCCATGTTTTGACTTTAGCGGCCTTCTCTCCTATCAGAATGCAATATGCTCCTTCAAGGCAGAGACTTTGCTTGGTCTTGTTTAGTGCTGTATTCTGAGTATCTAGGATGGTGCCTGACTTGTAGCGGAGAATCAGTCATCTCTGCTGATAAATTAACGGGCACATTGTGGAGTAATAGAAAACGCATGGTTTTTCAGGGCCAAGTTATGGGTTTGAAACCTAAATTTAACCTTTATGCCAAAATTTTCTAAAACACACCAGAAGCATGGTCCACAAAAGAGCAAATTAACAAATTGGATTTCATCAAATTTAAAAACTTCTGCTATCTATAAAAAGATTTCTATAAGAATAAAAATACAAGTTGCAAAATGAGAGAAAATACTTGCAAATTATCTATCAGATAAAGGACTTGTATCTGGCATATATTAAAAATTCTCAAAACTCAGTAAACAACCAAATTTTTTAATGCTTTTATTTTTTTTAGTAGTTTATTGTCAAGTTGGTTTCCATATAACACCCAGTGCTCATCCCCACAAGTGCCCTCCTCCATGCCCATCAACGTCCTTCCCCTCCCCCCACCCCCATCAGTCCTCAGTTTGTTCTCATCATTCAAGAGTCTCTCATGGTTTGCCTCTCTCCCTCTCCCACACTATTTTTCCCCTTCTTATCCCCCATGGTCCTCCGTTAAGTTCCTCCTATCCTCCTATATGTGCAAACATATGGTAGCTGTCCTTCTCTGTCTGACTTATTTTGCTCAGCATAACACTCTCAAGTTCCATCCATGTTGCTACACATGGCCAGATTTCATTCTTTCTCACTGCCATATAGTATTCCATTGTACAGATAAACCACATCTTCTTGATCCATTCATCTGTTGATGGACACTTAGGCTCTTTCCATGTTTTAGCTATTGTTGAGAGTACTGCTATGAACATTGGGGTACATGTGCCCCTATGCATCAGCATTTCTTTATCCCTTGGGTAAATTCCTAGCAGTGCTATTGCTGGGTCATAGGGGAGTTCTATTGTTACTTTTTTGAGGAATCTCCACACTGTTTTCCAGAGGGGCTGCACCAGTTTACATTCCCACCAACAGTGTAGGAGGGTGCCCGTTTCTCCACATCCTCGCCAGCATCTAGAGTTCTTTGATTTGCTCATTTTAGCCACTCTGACCGGTGTGAGGTGGTATCTCAGTGTGGTTTTGATTTGCATTTCCTTAATGAGGAGGGATGCTGAGCATTGTTTCATGTGTCTGTTGGCCATCTGGATGTCCTCTTTGGAGAAGTGTCTGTTCATGTCTTCTGCCCATTTCTTCACTGGATTTTTTGTTTTTCGGGTGTGGAGTTTGGTGAGTTCCTTATAGAATTTGGATACTAGCCCTTTATCTGATATGTCATTTGCAACTATCTTTTCCCATTCTGTCGACAACCAATTTTTTTTAATTGGCAAAATATTTAAGCAGACATTTCACCAAAGAAGATATAAGAATGGCAAAAACACAGTGAAGGTGTTCAACAGCATTATTCATTAGAGAAATGCAAATTTAAAACTACAATAAGGTAGCAGCACCCACCTATTTGCTAAATAGACTGGTGACATACAATAATGGGGATGTGGAGACACTAGAATATTCATGCACTGAAAACAGGGATAAAAAATAGTGCAGTCACTTTGGAAAAGAGTACTTAAAAATGTAAACATAACTCTATCATATGATCCAGATATTCCACTCTTAGTTTTTAGTGCAAAAGAAATGAAAGCAAAATATTTAAGCATATATCCACACAAAAACTTATACGTGAATGTTCATAACAGCTTTATTTGTAAGAGCCCTAAACTTCAAGCAATATAAATGTCCATCAGTAGGTAGATAAATAAACAAATGATCATTTATTCATCCAATAAGATTCTACTTGGCAATAAAAAGGAATGAACTATTGATACAACAGCATAGGTAAATCTCCAAATAATTACAATGAGTGAAAAAAGACCAACAAAAAATACTGCTTTACATACTGTTTGTTTCTATTAATATAAAATTTTAGATAATACAAATGAATCCACAGTGAAAGAAAGCAGATCAGTGGTTCTCTGGTATTGGGAGGAGAGTGAGGTGCTGGAAAGGAAGATTACAGATCACAAGGGAACCCTGGGGAATGCTTGTCTGTCACCTAGACTGGGGTGATGGCTTCATGTGTTACATGCATGGGTCAGAAAGGTTCAATTATATGCTTTAAACATATGCAGTTTATGTTGAATATATCTCAATAAACCTGTTTAAAATAGTAATAATAAATTAATAAGAAAATGTGGGTGAAAAAATAAGTAAGAAAATTTTAAAATGTGTATCCTATTGTCCTATATAGTAGCAAATGTAGCTCAAACACTTAACTCTGAGGTTTCTAGTGGCAAAAGCAAAGAAGAAAATATGATGTCTTGACTTACAAAATAAGGTCATGCTAATTGCTTTGAAGTACCACTTTACTGAGTTTCAAAGAAAGCCTTCAGAGAATTTCCCTGCAGGTCCTCGGGGAGAGTTCTATCATTATGAACAACAGTCTCAGTAACAGCAACACTGACCTCCCATGCTCCTCTTTCTTTCAGCAATGCACAGAGAAATCAGAATGTGGGAACACAGTGCTATCCAGCATCCACACATCTTGGAGTGGTCTAATCTATGTAGAACAGAGATGCACTTTCAGATAGCCAAACTCTTCCAAGGGTGATGTGTTAGTGGAGGAAGGGATGTGCAAGGGGGCAAAGGTGGATTTTGACAGGAGAGGAACACTCATCTCATAAATGGCAGTGTTTCAACAAAGTTAAGGTAAAATGTGTCAGGATGGTTATTTATTTTTTCTTTTCTTTTTTTACTTTTATTATAGTTTATTGTCAAGTTGGTTTCCATATAACACCCTGTGCTCATCCCAACAAGTGCCCTCCTCCATGCCCAACAGGATGGTTATTTAAACCAGAATTTGAAGATCTCAGAGGAAGCCTCATAAAGTCAACTGGGAGATTCACTTAGAAGGAATTCAAGCCTGCTGTTCCTCTGAAAGCCAGCCCTAACCCATCAATGTTACAGCCATGTCCACCTAGACCTACCCCAGGCCACAGTCACTTCCTCTCTCCACTTTGATTTTTAAAAAATATTTATTTATTTTTGAGGGGGAGGGGCATGAGCAGGGAAGGGGCAGAGAGTGAGGGAGACAGAATCCAAAACAGGCTCCAGGCTCTGAGCTGTCAGCACAGAGCTTGATGGGGGGCTTGAGCTCATGAAGCATGAGGTCATAACCTGTGCCGAAGTCAGATGCTTAACCAACTTGAGCCACCCATGTGTCCCTTCCCCTCTCCACTTAGAGCCTGGCTGCATCTCTGTTCACTGAGGCAATCCTTCACAAATGGCAACTTCAGCAACCAAGCTTTTGAGAAGTGAGCAACAGAGTTAAGGTTCTAATCTCTGGTGAGAATCTGAAGTTATCAAAATTTTATTAAGGCGTTGAGCATGAAAAACATTGCTATATGCAACAGTTCTTCTGGAGTGGATTTACTCTGTGCACAGCTGTCTGTAATCTTATACATTCCCCAAAGCAGTACCAGTACCTTCATGGGCATGCCCCTTGGGCAGCTCCATAGAGCCCTGTTCCTAGGCCTCATACTCCATTCAAAGCTCTGATGTCACTGTCTCTGAAATCTTAATATATTTTGAATCTAGCATCTGAATTTTGTGCTCCGCCCAACAAATTACATATCTGGGAGCCTGCCTCTAAGTATGCACCACAGATCATCAATTATTTTGTGTCAATTCAGACTGTGAAAAGAGAAACTGTATTAAACAAAGTTAAATAACTTCTTTTTCTAAAGGACAACTTGTAGCAACAGTTTAGATCAGAAACTCATATTTCTTCTTCTTACTGCCAATAGCAAAGTCCTATAATTATTGCACAGATTTGTACACATTATAGATTAGACTCTGTCCCATAAAATAATGTTTCTCAAACATTAATATGTAGTGATTCACTTGGGGTATCTTGTTTAAGCACAAGTCCTGTTTTGGCAGGGCAGGCCCAGACATAGCATTTCTAAGGTGGTTCTGATGCTGCTGGTCAGCAGACCACACTTTAAGTAAAAAAGCCCCAAAATAGATCAGTGGACAGAGGAGGGTAGATATTTCTCTCCAATTATATACTGCTCCATCATTTGGTGACTGAGTGATCCAGGGGAAAGTTACTTAATCTCTCCAAGCCTCAAAATCTTCAAGGAACACAAGGTAACTTTTCCTACAACTATTTCAAAGACCCGAGCAAAGTATTTTTGCAAAGAGAGTCATTTTAACAGCCACTTTATGAATGAGGCAAAGTAGATATCATGATTCCAATTTTATGGGTGAGGAACCTAAGATTTAGAGAGATTAACTATTTTGCCCAATGTTACAAGCAAGGGCTTATACCTTCATCTTTGGATGCTGAACCTCTTGGTCTTTGGTCTCTTGGTCTTTGGCTTATTCAAATATTTCCAGTATGTATTTTATAGCAGGCTCATGTCTTTACACCAAGCTAACTTACAAAGAGGCTTGCTTTGGGTGCCTGGATGGCTCAGTTGGCTAAGCCTCCAACTCTTGTTTTCAGTTCAGGTCATGACCTCATAGTTTGTGAGTTTAAGCCCTGCATCAGGCTCCATGGTAACAGTGTGGAGCAGGCTTGAGATTCTTTCTGCCCTCCTCTCTCTCTCTCTCTGCCCTTCCCCCCATTCATTCTCTCTGTCTCTCTCTCAAAAAATAAATAAATCACTTAAAATTTTTAAATAAAAAAGCAAAAATCAAAAACAAAGAAGCTTGCTTTACAATACGGTTTTAAGTTACACATTTTTTATAAGCACTGTATCTTCTTTCCTTTTTTGAACAGTATTTTATTA
Organism: Hyaena hyaena; assembly: GCF_003009895.1. Taxonomy (NCBI): domain Eukaryota; kingdom Metazoa; phylum Chordata; class Mammalia; order Carnivora; family Hyaenidae; genus Hyaena; species Hyaena hyaena. Next base: position 641,059 of record NW_024081663.1, read on the forward strand.
TTTTTTATCAAAACGATATTCATTGTTTAAAGTATTCAAGCAGTATCAAAAAGTGCAAGGAAATGAGTAAAATCTTACACACACCTCATATGGGACTTCTGTTAAACATTTTAATGAATATCCTTTCAGTTGCCTCTTTATAACTCAAGGTGACCCATTTGGGATGAAAGAAAAAAGGGGGAAGTATCCTTTGGTCAAATAATTTTGAGATCTTTCTGTATATTCTCCACCTGAAGTTCACAGAGAACTTTAGCATTTTAAAGACTCACAAAATTGGTAGCAAAAAATGTTGACATTATAAACAATGCTGCATCAAATATCTTGAAATTATATGATTTTTCCAATTGTGTTAGTATTTTTTTAGGGTAAACAAGGTTTCCGTATTTCCCTACCCAGAGGCTACGGGAATTTACACTTCCATAAATTGTTCATGAGAGTACCCATTTTCTAAACCCTACTGTTAGTAGATTTTATCAACCTTTTTGCCCTTCATTAATCTGACTCATGGACAAAACTAATTGTTTTATTTCTCCCTTTGATCATTAGTGAGGTTGAACACTTTTTCTTATATTTATTGGTTAATTTATAAATTGCTTGTTCATGTTCTTTGCAAGTTTTATTTGTTTTTTTATTTTTTAGTTCTTTATTTCATAAAAAGTTAATTTGTTCATATGTGTTGCAAGTATTTTCACCAATTTAGTTTTAAACATGATTGTTTTATTTCATTTTTTAATTTATGTAATTTTAAATTTGTGCCATCACATACATAGTTTTGGGAAATTTCTGACATGTTTATTTGAAAGACCTCCACCAACCAAGATTATAAAAATATTCACCCATGTTTTCTTTTTTTTTTTTTTTTTTTTACAAATAGTTTATTGTCAAATTAGTTTCTACATAACACTCAGTGCTCATCCCCAAAGTGCCCTCCTTCATGCCCATCCCCCCTCCCCCCCACATCCATCAGTCCTCAGTTTTTGTCAGCATTC
>NW_024081664.1:0-34562 GCF_003009895.1 Hyaena hyaena
AAAATAAGAAATAAAAAAAAAAAAGAAAATGTATAAGCCACTTTGGAAAACAGTTCTATAATTTCTTATAAAACTTAACATGAAGTTACCATATGACTTAGTGCTTTTACTCTTGGCATTTATCCTGGACAAATGAAAACTTATGTTCACACAAAAACCTATACACGAAAGCCCATAGCAGCTTATATATATTATCCTAAATGGAAACAACAGAGAGGACTTTTAATAGGTGAATGGCTAACCAAATTCTGTATATCCACAGCGGTGAAGAGGAACACATGATTGATGTATGCATGACCAGATTTAATGAAACTTGAGGGAATTATTCTGACTGAAAAGAAGTCAATTCAAAAAGGTAACATACTATGTGATTTTATTTATATAACATTTTTGAAATGACAAAAGTATTTAAGTGGAGAACTTAAATTAATTCCACTTAATATAAATGGAAAACAGATTAGTGGTTTTTATGGGTTTCAGTAGATACAAGATTGAGAGAGATATGAGCTGTTTATAAAGAACAATAGGGTTCCTTGTGAATATTGGCATTGTTTTAGGTCTTTACTCTGTGGGTGAATATGGTAACCTACATGGCATGGTAACCAACAGTCCCTGCTGTTTGGAATTTAAATCTCTTTTGTTTTGAATATTCCTTTTATCTCATACATTAGCAGTTTCTTCTCTAAAGGGACAATTGATCTCAGTGTATAAATTTATCAATTAAGAAAACTGAAACTTGGAAACTGTTCAATTTAATTCATCCAAACAAGTACTATGCTGGCCTTTGTGAAATTAACAAAGTAATGCAGTATCAGAAGGACCCAGAGAAAAGTAAAACTTTCCCAGTCAGTACAAGCAGTTTCCCTTTTCTCAAACAATTTTTTGTTCTGACTTTTCTCCATAAGTTTTAAATTACATTTTGCACTTATTAATGAGCTCATTTACTTAAGTAGTATGCATTAAATGCCTTTTATGTATGAAGAGTCAACAAGATATAAAGAAGAAAGAGATATAGATCCTTTCTTCAAGTCAGCAACATTCTTCCAGGGGAAAACAAAATGTCTGAAAATGTCTGTTTTCAAACAAACAATACAGAATGCTATTTGTAGGCCAGTCCTCACCTCGAAATATATACCTTGTCTTTTTTGTCTTTTTTTTTTTTTTGCTGAGAGGAATGATAAAGAAAAAGAACAAAAAGATACTGACAAACCCAAATGGGGGATAGTGTCCTCACAGATGGGGGCCAGGAAAAATGTAACTGCTTCCTGAGGCAAATATCAGTCCATAGAGGTGAACCCAGTGACTGGTGCCTAAGGATAACACTTGAGGAGGAAGTCTCTATTGGCAATTTTATGAGCTTCTTTTTTATTTTATTTTATTTATTTGTTTTAAGTTAGTTTTGTTTTGTTTTAATATGTGAGTTAAATCTTCTTAGTCATACTACAGACCTTTATTATTTTTTTAAGTAATTTTTATGCCTATAGTGGGGACTTCAACTCATGACCCAAAGATCAAGACTTGCATGCTTTACTGACTGAGCCAGCCAGGCACACCCATGGCTTTTGTAAAATTTATATTGTTCCCAAATTATTTGTGAGGAATAATTAACTGTTTTTGTCTTCAGTAGAGCTTACATTTTTACAAATTCAAATATATTGAAGATAAATACAAGTCACAAAGATTATTAAGCTAGATTCCTGCTTTATTCCCATCTACATACACATATGTTGCTCTCCCTCTTAACCAAAATGTTGCCCTGTGCCCTTACTAACTCTCAGAGCAGAGACATTGGCCCCAAACACAACAGCCTTATTTTTTTTTCTTCTCTGTATTCTCTGCTACAATATATGTAGTCTTAATATTTACTTACATATTAAATTACTCTGCGGATGACTTATAGAAAAATAAATCACTTAATTTTGGGAAATTTCTTCCTCACTCACTGTATTGAAATATAGACATAGAACTATGGCAATCAATTAGAAACAATTTAACATTGCTCTGTTTTTTTTCCCCAAATATGACCTATTTAATCTTATCTGTGATCACCTTATTTTGTTTTATATAATCTTTAAAACTGTAATTGAATGAAGTGATTTTTTTCTGAATATCTTTTCTATAAAGCAGTAAAGACAATAGACAAACCCTAAACCCATTTGATAGATAGAATCTTTGCTAATCTGACTTTTTATAGTGTGATTGGAAGAAAACTATAATAGATTTATTTAATCTGAGATTTTAGTTAGGAATGAAAAGACATATGTGGACAGATACTACTTTTACTTCAAACTGAAGCATATATCTTTAGAATAAAATATATGACAGGGAAATAAATAAATGTGCTTTTAAGAAAAATAATTGCATGAAGTTCTACCTGAGTATGTTTTACTGACCTCTCTCCATGCTATAGGCACAAGTTCCAAAGGAGTTCAGTGAAGAGATGGCAATCAGTTATCCGGGATTTTGTAATCTATTTTTCATCCCTTTTGGATTTGTGCATGAATTTGGAGTTTCAGTTTGGGAACTGGTCTTACCCGCTTACCATAGATAGATTTTTCAACATGAAGTAAAATGTTGAAAAGAACCTGCTTATGCTTAAATCCTAGACATGTAAAAGGCCAGAGCAGATGTGTTTGTATTGGAATAGGTAAAACCAGAATGTATAAATATCTGACTTAAACAGTTAAGTCTTTCTCTTGCAGAGCATAAGGTTCAGTTATCAGATGGATTGATTATGAGAAAAGGATAAATCTCAAAGAAATAAAATATTCATTTTATAGCTAACATGTGAGATAACAGCAACCACAGCCCAGCATCTCCTTTACCATCTGACAACTGATGTGACCAAAGTAAGGGCAGTATTCATATTGACAGCAGCATAGTGGGAGACGAGGATCTTTGGGCTGTGGAGTGCAGGAGAAAAAAGTGTCAAAGATGACACCTGTTGTGTTTGAAGAGGTTATGGTAAGAATTGTAAACAATATTAGAGAAATAGGATCTGTTGTAGAGAAATTTAGAGTACACTTTCTAACATGTTTAAAGTTCAAGGGAAGATATTAAATTATGAGTGGAATGTATGAGACTGAAAGTCAAAGGAGAATTTTCTTGTAGATGTAAATTTATGATTTTTTTTTTTTTTGGTGGATGACTGCTGTTTGAAACTCTTAATCTAAATGTGGTTATTCTAGGGAGGAAGTACAGTGTAGGGGGAAAATAGAAATCTTTAGGTAGACACTTGAGAAATTCCCATCATTTCATAGATGAAAAAAATAAATTTAAGCATGTGAGTAAAGCTATAAAAAGGGGAATATTGCATCATAAAACACACACACAGGAAGAGAAGTATTCAGAAATTATCAAAGTGATTGACGCTTAATAGGAGGTAAAAGTAGCAGTCTTTCAAATTTCACTAACTTAGGAACTTAGATATCATTTCTTATCTTGGTGGAATGGAAGTCGCTAGTGTCACAGGAGCAAAAGAGAGATGATAATAAGTTAAAAAGGGGGTTGGATATGAGAAAATGGGGATATACCCACTGACCATTTTAGATTTATGGCTATGGAATGCAGTATGGGAAAATCCAATTATTAAAGTTCATTAAAAAGGAAAAGAAAAAAGGGAAATTCTATATTGTGACAATCTAAAGAAAGTAGAGAAAATGAAATCTGAATCATGGGCAGAAGGATTAGGCTTAAATTGGAGGAGCATATTTCCTGTTCTAATGGAGGAAAAAAAGGCAATTAGAATATGGTTCCAGTGTAACTATACTACATATTCAGCCTCACCATCATTCCGGAGTGGATTATGAGTGAGGGAGGAAGGAAGGCTGTAAACCAAAACATGATTCAACTTGGTATCTATCAACATAGGAACCTTTAAGAATATTGCCTTTTTATAACTTCCTTCTTTTCTACCTTCCTTTTTCCTTCTTCCATATTAATTTCAAATATAGTGCCTGAAAAATTACCTTGAAATTTTCTTTCAAAGGTATGCAACATCTTTCTATCTGCACGTCCAAGTTAAACACAAAATCACTGTTTCCAGTAACTTAAACCAGATGTTAGCCTTTTCCTCCTATAATAAACCTACATCGATACAAATGATCCATAAATCTTTTATTTTCTTGAAATATTTTTTATAAATGTTTATTCACTTTTGAGAGAGAGAGAGACTGCTTGAGCAGGAGAGGGCCACAGAGAAAGGGAGACAGAGAACTTGAAGCAGACTCCACACTCTGTGCTGTCAGTACAGAGCCAGATGTGGGTCCTGAACTCACAAACTGTGAGATCATGAGCTGAGCTGAAGTCAGCTGCTCAACAGGTAGAACCACCCAGGCTCCCCACTTCCAAGATTTTATTTAAATTCAAGTTGGTTTACATATAGTGTAGTATTAGTTTCTGGAATAGAACTTAATGATTCATCACTTACATATATCATCCAGTGGTCTTCCCAGCAAGTACCTTTCTTAATGCCCATCACCCTTTTAGCTCATCTGCCCCCACGACCTTCCAGCAACCCTGTTTATTCTCTATAGTTAACAGTCTCTTATGGTTTGCCTTCCTGTCTATTTTCATCTAATTTTATTTTTCCTGCCCTCCCCCATATTCATCTATTTTGTTTCTTAAATTCTACATATGAGTGAAATCATGAGGCATTTCTTTCTCTGACTGACTTATTTCTCTTAGCATAATACACTATACCTTCATCCATGTTGGTACAAATGGCAAGACTTCATTCTTTTTGATGAATGAGTAATAATTCCATTATATATATTATATATACACACACCACCTCTTCTTTATCCATTCATCAGTCAATAGACCGCATTTGGGCTCTTTCCATAATTTTGCTATTGTCTATAGTGCTGTTGTAACCATTGGGGTACATGTTTTCCTTTGAATCAATATTTTTATATCCTTTGGATAAATAACAAGGAATGCAATTGCTGGGTTGTAGGGTAGCTCTATCTGTAACTTTCTGAGGAAACTCCACACTGTTTTCCAGAATGGCTGGACTAGTTTGCATTCCCATCAACAATGTAAGAGGATTCCCCTTTCTCTGTATCCTCACCAACATTTGTTATTTCCTGAGTTGTTAATGTTAGCCATTCTGACAGGTGTGAGGTGATATCTTATTATAGTTTTGTTTTTTATTTACCCAATGATGAGTGATATTGAGCATTTTTTCATGTGCCTGTTAGCCACCTGTATGTCTTCTTTGAATAAATATCTGTTGATGTCTTCTGCCCATTTCTTAACTGAGTTATATTTTTGGGGGGGTACTGAGTTTGATAAGTTATTTATAGATTTTGGTTACTAGTCCTTTATCTGATATATTTCATGTGCAAATATCTTCTCCCATTCTGTAGGTTGCCTTTTAATTTTGATGATTGTTTCCTTCACTGTGCAGAAGCTCTTTATCTTGATGAAGTCCCAATAATTAATTTTTGCTTTTGTTTCCCTTGCCTTCAGAGACATGTCTAGTAAGAAGTTTCTGGGGCTGCTGAGTGGCTCAGTGGGTTAAGTGTCCAATGTCTACTCAAGTCATAATACCATAGTTCCAGAGTTTGAGCCCCACCTCGGGCTCTGTACTGACAGCTCGGAGCCTGGAGCTTGTTTTAGATTTATTATTTTATTTATTTATTATTATTATTTATTATATTCTATGTATTTATTATTACAAAGAAGGAAAAAAGAAATTGCTATGCCCAAGGTCAGAGAGGCTGCCCCCTGTTCTTCTTCTCTAGGATTTTTATGGTTTCCCGGCTCACATTTAGGTGTTTCATGCATTTTGAATTTATTTTTTGTGTATGGTAAAAGAAAGTGATCCAGGTTCATTCTTTTGCATGTTGCTGTCCAGTTTTCACAGTACCATTTGTTGAAAAGACTGTCTTTTTCCTGGCTTGTTGAAGATTAGTTAACCATACAGTTGTCAGTCCATTTCTGGGTCCTCTATTCTATTCCATTGATCTATGTGTCCATTTTTGTGCCAATATTGACCAAATGCTATGTAAGATTTACATATTTTTGTGCTTATTCAAAATGCAAAGCTAACTTCAATTATTGGCTAACTTTTCCATCATTCTTTCTTTAAGCATATCAGACAGTATGCTGAACTATGTTTCTTATTGTTCCCTAAATAGGACATACTCATTTACCCTTTTTTATTGTTTTGTTTTGTTTTGTTGGCACATATGTTTTGTTTGTTTAACAGTTGCCTGGCATTCCTCTGTTCTCACTACAAGATTCAAATCTGTTAGCGCCAGCCTTAGGAAGTCTTACTTGCCTTCTCAAGGCAGTAGTTACATGCTTCTTTGCTATGTCAAGTCTCCCTCCCTCACTAGGCTATAATTTCCTTGTAGGTAGGTAAAATATTGTATTCGAAGATTATTTGACACATTAAAGGATGTGTTATGTTAATGAGCACAGATTACTTGCAAATTGTTATGTTATTCGCAGAGTAATTGTTTCAGTGAGGATTGATAGGTAACCAGTGACTGGGGTTTTCTTGCTTTCATTCTTAGATGCAGCTGCACTTTTTTTTCCTGTTTCATTCTTTAGTTGAACTGCTCTTTTTATTGCTGTTCCTAATCTAAAATTTTAGAAATAACAACTCTAGCAAATTACTGAATTAGGCTGTAAGAATCCTAATGCTGCAGAGACATTTGAAGGACACTATTTTTTCTCTTGTGGTTAACATTTTTGAAAGATTTAGGGTAAAAAATTCACAAAAGTGCATTGCCATAGGCAATTTCTTTTTGTATAAATTCCTCAAACATTGAGAGGTATAAGCATTACTCTCATTAATTTTACTGTGATGTATTTGGCAGAAAAAAGGGATGTGAATAGAGTAGAGTTCAGAACCTACCTTGTGAAACCAACTGCTAGGAGAGTTATTCTCAAATCCCTTGACTGTATTATCTTGTAAATTTCCTAGGATTTGTTAGGTTTTAGGAGGAAAGCTCTTGCTTCAGTGACCAAAAATAACAAAAACCACCCCCCTAAAAAAACCCCAAAACTAAACAATAAAAACAAAAACCCTACAAGGTAGGAGGTTCCTATTTCTCAGGAAATATGGAGCAATTGCCAGGTAGGAAATAATTAGTTATATGGCAAAGATCTCAAGAGTAGAACAGTTACAGGGTCAGATTCCAGGGCCAGCTTACTATATACCAGCTGTAGGAACCAGGCAGATTATGTTTCAGAGTTTTAATAACTAGCATCTGTAAAATGAATTATAAAATATAATGCATTTAGGGCCATCCAAGGAGGAAATACAGAATTATGTGTTTGGAATGATATTTGGAATATTATAGACATATACTGTCTTTATAACATTTAGATTAAAAATAAAGTCTATATTTGCCTCTTCCTATTTCCAGTTCTTCTCTCAAAGTCTTGCAACATATTTTTTCCTTTTAAATTAATATTTAAAGAACACTAGTATTCCATGTAATTAGTAACACCAGTAGAATTTTCTTGGTTTTCATTTTAAATTACTTTTTTTCTTAGTAATGACACCTTTTTCATATGTGAAGTTTCCATGTACACTTGAGGCTTTATATTTTGCTCTGTAGTCTAGTTTTGTGCAAATAACAACTGTTCTATTTACATTGGAAAATAGCTTTTGATCCATCATGTTGCAAATCTTTATAATGTGCTGTTCTTCATGAAGAATGTCTTGTTGGCTTTTGGCCATCTGTATTCCTAGACACATTTTAGTATTGCCAAATTTTCACTGAATAGAAAAAAAAAAACAATTTTGAAATTTTTGTTGGAAATACATTTTGTAGACTGAATAATTTGAGAAGATGGACATCTCTGTGCTATTAAGTATTAATGACATTTTATAAATCCTTTTATTTCATTAGATTTTTTTTTTCTTTTTTTAATTTCATTAGATTTTTGAATGCTTTTTAGTAAACCTTTACAGGTTAATTCACAAACTCTAAACACTTGTCTTCTATGTATTCTTCAATGTTTCACATTTTTGCTGCTTCTGTAAGTGGCATATTTCTTAAAATTATATTTGCTGTTTCTTATGGGAATATGTAGAAAAGAATATGATTTTATAGATTGATTTCATGATTCAGCATCACAAAACTTTTGTTTTGTTTTTTATTTATTTCTGAGAGAGAGAGAGAGAGAGAGAGAGAGACAGCATGAGCAGGTGAGGGTCAGAGAGAGAGGGAGACACAAAATCTGAAGCAGACTCCAGTCTCTGAGCTACCTGTCAGCACAGAGCCTGACACAGGGCTTGAATCCACGAAATGTGTGATCATGACCTGAGCTGAAGTCGGACGCTTAAATGACTGAGCCACCCATGCACCCCTCACAAAACTTATTAATACTTATGATTTGTCTGTAAATTCATTTAATGGTAGAAAATATTATCTGTGGCCAGCTTATTTGAATGAGGACAATTTTTGTTCTTTTCAACCATTATATATATATATATATATAGTTATAAACATATATTTTTGTTTTGTTTGTCTTATTCCTAATTTTAAAAGAGAATAAGATATTTAAGTATAAAATACTATTTAACATCTTGCTCTGTTTGAAATGCATATGACTCTGTAGAGCAAAATGCTTGTGTGTGTGTCTATATATATATATACAGTTAAACCTTGGTTTACAAGCATAATTAATTTTGGAAACATGCATATAATCAAAAACACTTGTATATTAAAGCAAATTTCCCCATAAGAAATAATGGAAACTCAGATGATTCATTCCACAACTCAAAATATTCATATAAAAATGATTACAATGCTGTAATGTAATATAAAATAATAAAGGAAATACAAAATATTAAAAAAAATAAGCAAATTAACCTGCACTTACCTTTGAAAACCTTTGTGGCTGATGTGAGGAAGACAAGAAAGAGGAGGATTATTGTGTAGGACAACTTTCACTATCACTCATGGAATCACTGTGATCTATTGACTGAATAGAATCTCTTTCTTCATGGGGGCATTGTATACACTTACTCAGATGTTGACTATAGTACGGTATTAATAAACTCTTGTCATTGTCATCTTGTCATTACATTTAATGTAACTTGGATTAATGCAGCAGAGGAAAGGGTCTGTATCTGCAGGCACCTGCCTGACCTAGAATAAAACAAAGCATTTTTAAGCTTACTCTTGTATGGAAAAGCAAAGGACTGTCCATAGGTGCTTTGAAGTGACAAAAAATACACTGGTGTCAGTTGTGGGCACCTTTCAACATTCTGATAATTTCTGCCAAACACCATGTCCCGAGACTGAACATTAGTGTGGGAGGTGATCACCCACAATCCCACAGTGAGGGGGGGGGAGAGAGAGAGAACCATTGGCTTAGTTGTGATCATGTGATATTTGGTATCACATACTACTCATATTTTAAGACATTGCTCATTTATCAAGTTAAAATGTATTAGAAATGTTTGCTCTGTTTATGAAACACTCACAGAACAAGTTACTTGCAGTCCTAGGTTTTACTGTGTGTGTGTGTGTGTGTGTGTGTAAAACATTGTCTTGGTGGATGTTTGTTCTTATATGTAGTTATCTCATATATCATAACTAAAACAAACAAACAAAAGGAATGGTAGGTGGGGATATACATGATCCTAAATAGCCACAATGTATCTGAAGTTTATGCGAAAAGGCATAAATCCAAACCAAATTAATTGCAAAAATGATATGCCTTGCATTTTGTAACTACCAAGAATGCAAAGAAGTATAGCAAATAGATAAAATCAAATTCTAAAGGCAAAATTCAAATAATAGAAAAAAAATGAAGGGACCGGTGAACAAAGGAACAAAGTAAAATGGAGGAAGGAATAGAAAACAAAAAAGTGCTCAGAAAACTTAATCATTGCTAAATTTATTAAACAAAAATGAACCCTCTTGTCCAATTAAAAGATGGAATGCTTATAAAATAGAACTTCTGGGGAGCCTGGGTGGCTTAGTCGGTTAAGCGTCAGACTTTCGCTTAGGTCATGATCTCGCGGTTCGTGGGTTCGAGCCCCGCGTCGGGCTCTGCGCTGACTGCCAGCTCAGAGCCTGGAGCCTATTTCAGTCTGTGACTCCCTCTCTCTCTGACCCTCCCCTGCTCACGCTGTCTCTCTCTCTCTCTCTCTCCTAGAAATAAATAAAACATTAAAAAAAATAATAAAAAATAAAACTTCTTCACTACATGGAATCTACCAAAGGCCATCTTTTTAAAATGGACAGAGGTGTATAAAGTAAATAAATGGAAAGAAAGGTGCTATGCAAGTAGTAATTTAGAAGACAAAATCCAACAAATGTGAGATACAGTTTTGTCTAAGACACTCATTGACATTATGATGGAAAAACTAATCTCAATAAATTTATATTGAGATTATATATATATATATGCACCTATATAGTCTATAAGTCAAAGAAGAAATACAAATGGAAATTTCTGATAGTTAATTTATGTGGCAAATTGACCAGTCCAAGAGTTGTCTAGATACTTGATCAAACATTTTTCTAAGTGTTTCTGTGATAGTGTTTTTGGATGACACTAACATTTAACTTAATAGAGTGAGTAAAGCAGATTGCCCCCTAAAGTAGGTGGGCCTTATCCAATTAGTTGAAGGCTTGAATAAAACAAAAACCCCACCCTTCTCTGAGTAAGAGAATTCCACCTGCTTGGCAGCCTTTGAACTGCCGTATTGACTTTTTCCATTACACACCTATTAGAATGGCAAAACTACAAAGCACTGACAATATAAAATACTGGAGAGGATGTGAAACAATAGAAACATCCATTCATTGCTGATGAGAATACAAAATGGTACAGCCACTTTGGATGACAGTATGGCAGTTTATTACAAAACCAAGCATGCTTTTCCATATAGTCCAGCAGTCACACTTGTATCAGTTATATTCTCTAGAGAAACAGAACTAATGAGATAGATATATAGATGTGTAGAAAAGAAATTTTATTACAGGCTTTGGCTCCTGTACAAGTCCACAATCTGTCATCTGCAAGATCGACAACCAGGAAAGACAGTGATATAATTCAGTCAGGATTCAAACGCCTGAGAACCAGGGGAGCCAGTGGTATAAGTCCCAGAGTCTAAAGGGCAGAGAACCAGGAGCACTGATGTTCAAGGACAGTGAAAGATGGAAGCCCCAGTTCAATAAGAGAGAGAAAACTTGCCCTTCCCGGGGCGCTTGGGTGGCTTAGTCGGTTAAGCGTCCGACTTTCGCTTAGGTCATGATCTCGCGGTTCGTGGGTTCCAGCCCCGCATCGGGTTCTGTGCTGACTGCCGGCTCGGAGCCTGGAGCCTGTTTCAGTCTGTGACTCCCTCTCTCTCTGACCCTCCCCTGCTCACACTGTCTCTCTCTATCTCTCCTAGAAATAAATAAAACATTAAAAAACAAAACAAACAAACAAACAAAAACTTGCCCTTCCTTCACCTCTTTGTTCAGTTTGGCCCCCCAGTGGGAATCAAATGGTAATCCATTCCAGAAACACTCTCACAGACACACCAAGAAATGTTTTAACAGCAATTTGAGCATTCCATAGTCCAGTCGAGGTGACAAATAAAATTAACCATCAAAATGCTGCTTGAAAATTTATATCTACTTAAAAACTTGTACAGGGTGTCTATATTCATAAATGCCCAAACTGGGAGGCAACCAAGATGTCCTTAAGTAAGTGAATGGATAATTTTGTGGTATAGTCAGATAATAAAATATTATTCAACATTGAAAATAAATGAGTTATTAAGCCATGGAAAGGCATAGAAGAACTTTATTTTTTTATTTTTTTTTACATGTCATGTAAATTGTCATGTTGGTTTCCACATAACACCCAGTGCTCATCCCCACAAGTGCCCCCCTCCATGCCTATCTCCCCCTCCCCCCCACATCCATCAGTCCTCAGTTTTTGTCAGCATTCAAGAGTCTCTCATGGTTTGCCTCTCTCCCTTTCCCCCACCACTTCCCCCCTTCTTCTCCCCCATGGTCCTCCATTAAGTTCCTCCCAGTCCTCCTATATGTGCAAACATATGATATTTGTCCTGGCATAGAAGAACTTTAAATGCATATTACTAAGTGAAAGAAGCCAATCTGAAAAGGCTATATGCTGTTTGAATACAAATATATGATGTTCTGGAAAAGGCAAAACTATGAAGATATAAAAAGTCAAAGGTTGCCAAGGGTAGAAAGTAGAGAGAGATGAATAGGTGGAGCACAGGGTTCAGAGCAGTAAAACTATCCTTTATGATATTACATTTGTAGATACAGGTCATTATGTATTTGCCAAAACTCATAGAATGTACAACACCAATTGTGAACTATAATGGAAACTATGAATTTAGGGTGATGATGTATCAATATAGTTTCATTAATTATAGCAAATGTACCACTCTGTTGAAGAATATTGATAGTGAGAGAGCTGTGTATTTTAGTTGGCAGAGGGGAGTGAGAGATTTCTAAGGAATTATTTAGGATTATAATTATATATAGATCTTCTTAAGTAATGAAATCATTCAATAACAGTAGCTTAAACAAGGTTAAAAAGTTTAGATCTGGCTCATGAGGTCACCTGGAGTCATGTGGTCCAGAGCTGATATGCCACCTACAAAGTATGCAGCGACCTTCACTCATTCCCCCTCACAGTTCCTTAGGTATGGCCTTGATTTTGTAGGCTGAGATGACATCTGTTTTTTCCAAGTAGTGGAACAAAGGAGAAGAAACAATGGGTCCTCAGGGATATCCCTTCTAGAAATGACTCTCTTAGCTACCCAATCACACTTACTTAAGGTATATAACAACATCTAACTGGCAGCAAAGTTAGGAAACTAAATGTAATATTCTGGTAGGTCATATACCAAATACAATAGACTATCAATATGGATAGTCTCCATTATACATAAAGTATATTATCCATACTTTCTAAATGCCAATATGAAGGTGAGGTTACTTTTTGTTGTGTGATTTATACTCTAGGTAAGAGAAATATAGACTGTGTTTGTAATGAACATAATTACCTCTAACATTGAGTGTATATCATCTATCTATCTATCTATCTATCTATCTATCTATCTATCTATCATCTATCTATCTATCATCTATGTATCCATAATGTCTTTTCCAGCTAAACATTTTTAGAGATGGGTACTTTATTGTTATCATTAAATTATTTTTAAATGTAAGAGAGGAAACTGATCATATAGGAAAGTCTTGGCATATTATCATTTTTTAAGTGATCTGTAATCAAATAGGTTTGAGATTAACACCTACTAAGAATACTGTGATTATGGGCAAAAGTCTAGAATCAAATGTAGCTGGTTTCACATAGCAGGTCAAAAACTTACTCTCTGTTTAGATACTGCAGAAAATATTTAATCTAAGTGTCTCTGACCTTAAATAATATAATCTCTAGAAACGTTAGTATAAATTGGAGTTGCTATGATGAGTAAATAACATGATCTATGGCTATCAGGATGACAACTAAGACAATCCATATTTGTAAAAAAAAAAAAAGTTAAATTAAAAGTCCTTCATTATATATTAATTCACAGAAACTCCAGGAGGTCAAGAGAATTAGGGCCAGAGAATACAGATTGTTAGCACAAACAAAATTTAAAACAAGGCTTAATTCTCTTCATTGAATATAATGGAAGAGACTTCTCCCCCTCCCTTTTTCTTAGAGCATTTACCTTAGAAACTATAATTATTAATACTTTCTCCTCTCTTTGAAATGTATGTAAATTCTTTTGAAACTAGATAGGTCTTTTGTGAGCTTTATTACCCATACCTTCTTATGGAACCAGGAACCATCTAATTGAAAGGTAAACATTAAGGAAGATAACACCTCTAACTCTGGTTTCTCTGAGAGAGTAGGAGCCTAATTTCAGTGGGCATCCTTGCTCTGAGTTGCAAAACTAGTTCCTGTGGTAAGGAGGTAAGTGTGTTTTTCCTCTGAATCACGCCATAGCTAACACAGATGGTTACCACAATATTAGGTGTATCTAAGATGAATGAACTTTGTGTGACAAATGGTGCTGTCAAGTCCTCTTCCTTGAGAACTAGTCATTGTTTTTCTCAAGAACATGTATATAATGAGTTATGTCTGTTTGGCTACATACAAGGTGAGATTTCTTTTTATCTTTTCACTCTCATAGCAAATTGTCTGTGAAGTGCATCACATTCTAGCTGAATGCTTATTTGATAATACAGTAGTTTTCCTTCTGTGTTCCCTTCGTAGAGAGGTTCCCTTGTCTGAAAGAAGATTTTGTTTTTATTTATATTTCCCTGTAATTTCACCAAATACACATAAACAGCTCTAAGATATTGACTGACACTGTGAGGGAGCAAGAATTTTCAGTTTGCACCACTAACAGAGACATAGGCTGATTCTGCTACAACCTCTGACATTCCTGCCTCTGAAAGAAAGGTGCCTCTCCTGGTACTTCACCACACTTCCCAGTGAGAAATTCTTAAACACCTTTCTTGTGAATATTCTACGCATACGCTAAGAGCAGGTGCATCTGACTGGCAATTGTCACATTTCTGAATGTGAAACCTCAAGGAAAGTTGGAAGAGTGTGTTTTCACTTCCTAACTTGAGGAAGCAGAACAAAATGTGACAAATTAAAGGTGATGGTTTTCCGAAAACATAAACAGTGACCACTAATGTTCACGATTTGGCTCTGAAATAAGACATCCATCATTTTTTTTGTGCTTAAATTTTCAAGCAAAAAAGAAAAACCAATCTGTTTCCAAAAAAAAAAAAAAGCAGCAAAATAATGGCAACAACAAATGAACCAGATTAAAAATATAATTAATATATACCTACAAATTCTATTTAAAATGTAATGCCCCTTAGTGCCAGAAGCTGGCTCCAGCCGGGTCCAGGGATCCCTGCAGGATGGACGGTGTCGGCGAGGGAGGGGTGAGAGAGGCCCAAGAGTCTTTCTGGTCACCAGGCAGGCCTCTCTGCTCTGACTGGGGCTCCACTTTATTTTATAATTAAGTGTTTGGGGGACGGCACAGAAGTGGCATTTGTCTTAGACAGTGATTTCTGATAACAGACTTCTTTGACATGTAAGAATTTCCCAGAACATAGATTTGTAGAAGATTCATGCATAACCTTTGTCAATAGAGATTGAGATAGGGGATTTAGATGCTTATCCTATGGGGAAGGAAGGTATCTTTAGTATAGGAGACAATGTTTTTAGCATAAAAAGGGTGAAGTTAGTTCTTTGTGAGCAGGGGTCAATAGCTTGTTTAAGGAGAAGTATTAAGAAAAACAGGTCTTTCAGGAAACACGTTTGCTCCCATAATCACAAAAAAGGAAGTTCCTACAATAGGTTCCTTCACGGGGAGCAGTCAGCATATTCAAGGCCAGAATAAGTCACTCCAAATACTGATCATAAGATGCCTTTGGGGGCCGGTGCTCCAAGCAGAAACAATTGGGTGGGGATGGATATCTGTCCTTAACTCTAAATTAGGCTCTTTGTCTCAGGGCCAGGCTCAGTTGTAACTCTTGTGTTCTTAACCCCCTTTATTATCTAAGTCTTGGATCTGCAAGGCCCATAGGAAGAGCCTTTTGACAATCATCCACAATGCTTTCATCTAAAATCTCTTTTGAAAAGGCAGGAATATGCTTTTCCTTATGAGCAATTTGTGTGGGGAATATCAGTCTGATCTGGAATATTGTGAGGCCTGGTCAATACCAGCAGCCTCATTTCCAACATGAGCCAGTAGTAGCAGAAGGAGATACTAGTTTTCGTTTCTCATGGCAGGAGCTGTGCAAATGCCATTTCCATTTCCTCACTGTGACTGTCATCCAGCGAGGCCTGTGCAGCTCCCAGCACCTTACGACTTCTTATTCTGTTCTTACTGGCAGGGAAGTGGCACTAATAAAACAACCTTCGGGGTCATGTGCTGGGGTGGAACAGCCATCCTGACAGCCCTGGACTAGTTAGCCTGGACTATTCTGGGTAAGAGAAGTCAGCTTTTACTTTTTGAAAAGCCATTGTAGATTGATTTCTGTTTATTACCACAGCATAGCCCATACTTTAATGGCAGTTTTGTATTGATATGATTGATATCCTAAAATATGTAGCATTTAATTAGTTGTTTAAACAACATGTGGCAAAGAAGGAGATACCACAGACTGAAAACACAGTAAATAAAAGTGGAAACTTTGCAATTTAGAATTAAGCTCAGAAAGTGTCTTTGAGTATTAATACTTTCACATGAGTGGTTGAAAGCAAATGAGTCCAGATTAATGGATTTTGAGGAAATTGCATTACCAATGAAACCACAAAAATGAGCAACAAAAGTCTGGAATTGTTTAATTTTTAAAATAAGCTGCAGTATCCTTATTCTGCAGTGGCAGGAGTGGCATGAAAAGGCTTTGAATCTCCAGAAAAACATACTTCCTAACATCCTCTTTAGATATGATCATGAGGGATAAAAGATAAGAAAGACTCAAAGGGAGAGCAAATCCAAGGACCATACTGATAAGACACACATAAGAATTACTATAAAGCAGCTGCATGAACAGCCCCAAATGGGCCACCGAAGAACAACCCTACTGCCAGTCAAATCCATCCTTAGACCTAGCCACAGAAGGGCATTGCCCTGGCGCCGTGGGCTTCAGAAGCCCATGTATCTTAAAATACATACACCAGCAAAGTACCACAGAGTGCATTGGTACCCATATAACTCAAGGTGCTGCACTTAACTAAACCATACCTGCACCAAAATACTTTGCAATTTTGTGGGTGATACTGTCACTAGAGGACATTGATTCTGTGAGCAGGAAGGAACTGAAGAGTGAAAGCACATAAGTTAAAAGAAACCAAATGAAGGTTATTTTCATATCCTTTCAGACAGTGAGAATTCTAGAATCTTTATAACAACTTGTAATTTCTGGATAGTGTCTGGTGTTAAGTTTTTGGCTTCTTTGTGTATTCTACTGCATGTTCCTGGAATTGCTTGCAAATTAAGGCAGTTTCCAACAGGTTTATATGTAGCTGTGGTACATTTTACAATAAGAGACAATTCATATTATTTCAATTTATATGTATATAAATTGAACTGAATCTGATGCATGTATATGCATATTTATATATGTGTACATATATATATACATTGTACATACATTATATCTATGAAGTGTGATACTATTTTGTTTTTATTTTGAAACTTTGTTTTATTTTTTATTTTAAAACTTCATGGACAATAAAAACAGAGCATATAATTTGGTGTTGTAAAAACAGAGCATATAATTTGGTGTTGGTGTGAGGAAACATGATTTTAAATGTGCTGATAGTAGTGACACTGGGCTAGATAAAAAAATAAATATTATATTTTCTGGATCTCTCCCAAATTGAACACCTTGCTGTTGTTGTATTGCATTTCACATTAAAGTCATTCAAGAATAAATTTTAGAAATGAGAACTAAATGCAATTAAAATAATTAGATTTAATTTAGACTATTTGAAAATTGGCAGATATAAAAATTAATTTTGAATAAGCTCTTCAGTTATCCTACATGAACTGTTGATTATTATAACTATTACTAGCAAAAACTTATAAAAATATATCTAGGCTTGGCTACTTCAAAATACTCTAACAATTTAGAAAAAAGGCTTAATTAAAGCTGAAAGTAAGTGGATGGTCAATATGCAATAAACGTGACATCTCAATAAAATATAGGGATTTTATACTTAGAACAAGGAAATGATGTGTATTGAATGGAAGAATTCATATACAAAATAATGTCTACATTTTGTTGTATATGTTATAATGCATGTACATTATGTTGTATATGTTTATATGTTTATTCATATAAACTCTCAATTAAAATGTGAAGATTATTTGTAGGGGCCACTATAGGTTGCAATGTAGTCTTAACTGAAGAGAGAGTATTAAATTAACCAGTACTATTCTTATTTTTAAAATAATGTGTCAGTAGTGAACATTTTGAAAGAAAAAGAATATAAGAAATATTGTTTGGCTCTGGATACTCATTTGAGTTATAAAAATGATCAGGATATAACTAATAGTAATTTATATGACAGACTCAGAAGATTTCTGTAAAATTTTCCACAATGATAAAAAAAATATAAATACCATACAGAAAATTCATGGTTGATTTCTGAATCTTAATATTGCACTACCAGTTTATTAACTTCATTGGCTACTGACTCAGCAGAGGGACCTTATTTCCAATTGACATTTAATAAAAAAGTTACAAACTATGGTGATTTAAAAATAGTTGTTTAACAAGGCATAGCATTAACAGAACATAGTTTATGATTTCTCATTATTCATCCAGATATTGATGGCTAATTAGCAGAACACTCAAACAAGTGCAATAATACTTTTTGTAGTTTTTAAAAGATTTAGTAAAATTTTATTAAAGCAATAGATTTGCATTTTTTAAAATTTTATTGCTAAGAAGGTGTAGTTTGGGGATGTCTGTATGGGTCAGTCAGTTAAGCAGTGTCAGACTCTTGATTTCAGCTTGGGTCATGATCTCCGGGTTCTCGAGACAGAGCCCCCTGTCGGGTTCTGTGAAACAGCATGGAGCCTGCTTGGTATTCGTTCTGTCTCTGCCCCTCCTCCACTTTCTAAGACTCTGTCTTTCTCTCTCTCTTAAATAATAAATAAACTCAAACAAAAAAGAAGGTATAGTTTGTCAAGTTAGAATTACAGGACATGTTTTATTTAATAGCACTATATATACCTTTTAAATAAATTAGATATATTGTAGGTGGTTGTCCTTTTGCATGCTTATTCTAGATCCCACAGATTTTAAGGTTGCACTCATGCCATTTCAGGCAGTATTCAAAATTCCTGACCAGCGACATTTATAACTTCTATGAATAACTGATGTGTATCTAAATACTTTGTATTCTTGCTTACAGAAGGGGTGAGTGTGCTCAGAATGAAGGAGACATGGAATTTGGTGGAAACGTTTAATAGCTTTCTAATATCCATAGTCTAGTTCTTTCTATTAGAATAGAAACCCTCATCTTTTCTCTGCCGAGAAGCAAAAGTTTCATTCTCTTGCACCCCTGGCTAACTATGAGCCTGGGATAAGTGAATAAATGCAACAGTCCTCTTACAGAATCTTGTTCTAGACTTTATTCCTCTTTACCTTACTGTAGATAAATATTTGAGTGGTTTGCTGAGATATGATGATGTCTAGAGAAAGTACAGAATTCTTGTGATGAGCATGACAGAGCTGCTCTATCAGCCATGGACTGCCTTCCCTCTAGGATAAACTGTAGTCTACAGACTGTTTTTGTAAACGAGGTATTATTGGAACACAGCCATGCTCATATATTTAGTTGTCTACTGCTACTTTTAAGCTCCAACAGTAAAATTGAGTAGCAATAGCAGAGACCATATGGCCTTTATTGAAAAACCTTTCTGGATTCTGCGTTATAGCATTAAGGAAAAAGATACATTTTATACAAACCATTATATTTTGGGTATTTTTGTCTAACAGATTAGTGTTTATCCAAACTAATATAATTGTTGCAACTGAAAAAAAATTCTTAACTGTGTCTAAGGGAAGAGTTTTCCCCCCAAAAGCAGAGAAATGAAAGATAACTCAATTTAAAATTTAAACTAATCCGTGAAGGCAAAAAGTATGGATACCCTGAAGGCTAACCATGCAGTAGGCATCAATTGTTGCCAGAAAATGACATTTAATAGCTGTTGTAATGCTGGATCTCAGCACTGTGAAAAAATGTTCTCATCGAATTTAAGTTAATCAATTAAATGACAGTGAAAGTCAATTGAATTCAAGCTTTGAAATATTCCAATAGCATATTGCCTAATGTGGAAGCCAAGTCAAAGCAAAACAAACACCAGTAGTAACAATGTATGATTAGTAAATAGTGTATTATGTTACCATTATTAAACAAAACAAAAAAGTCTGTGTAATATAAACCTTTTAAAGAAAAAGGAACTTGCTGTAGAATACTTTAGTGTATTTCTAATTAATGGGTTTTGTGAGCTATATGACAGAAGGGTTATCTCTCACTGATAGTTTTTGTTATGCTCCAAATTGTAGTTTCTATGATGTGACTTCAGTTATTTAAAAGCCTCACCAAGTGGGGCGCCTGGGTGCCTTAGTCGGTTAAGCGTCTGACTTTCGCTTAGGTCATGATCTCGCGCGGTTCGTGGGTTCGAGCCCCGCGTCGGGCTCTGTGCTGACTGCCAGCTCAGAGCCTGGAGCCTATTTCGGAGTCTGTGTCTCCCTCTCTCTCTGACCCTCCCCTGCTCACGCTGTCTCTCTCTCTCTCCTAGAAATAAATAAAACATTAAAAAAAATTTTTAAAAGCCTCACCAAGTGCTTAATTCTCCAGTTTTCAATCCCAACTAGAACTTTTAGTGTAAGATAACTATATTCATGCTAATTGAATCATAAATGCAAGCATCCATTGATTTAATAAAGATTCAAATTCTTTCTAGAAACAACTGTTTGTTAAAATAAATTGTGACCTATAAATGTTTATGCCTCTTTCAATGCCTGTGTATTTCAGAAAAAAATTATCTTGAGGTGTTTTTTTTAGGTTTTCTTTTAGGTTTGCTTTTTTTCTTTATCAACATTAAACAGACTAGTGAAAGCTGGAGTAAGTGTTGGGGAGAGATTTAGGTGTCACAGAGGATAAGGCTTCTGGTAGGAGCAGCACCGTGGATAACTGAGGCATGATGACATTTCTGTCCTGCTTGTGAAGCTCATCAGCACTGGAATCGAGCAGACCTACAGAATTTAATTTCAAGGAGGAAGACCATAAGTTTTTGTTTTGCTTTTGTTTTTGTTTTCATTTGGAAGACCATAATTTGAAGGAATTGACTTTTGATTCATTCAGTTCCCAGGAGAAAAGTAAGAAAAGGATATGTCTTAGTCTGTTCAGGCCACTCTTATATAATGCCACTGACTGAAAACAACAAAAATTTATTTCTCATAGTTCTGGAGTCTGGAAGTCTGAGATCCACGTGCCAGCATGGTCAGGTAGGGCACTCCTCCGGGTCACAGACTTTTTGAGGTGTCCTCATATGACTGATGGGTCAAGAGAGGCCTGTAAGGTCTCTTTTATTATAACACTAATCCCATTAATGAGGGGACCTAATCATGTTCCAATGGCCCTGCCTCCTAATACCATCAAAAAGGGCGTCAGGATTTCAACTATGAATTTTGAGGAAATGCAAAGGTTCAGACCATAGAAGGGTGCAAATATGAAGGCCATGTTCCAGATGCAGTATATTACCTGAAATTACAAGTTGAACGCCATGCATGGACAGCAGTGTTTCTCAGCAGCCATATTTGCAACAGGGGGATGCACTTACTGACACTGAAGGCTCACATGAGGCCTGAGCTACTTGCTCCATTGCAAGCAGATGACATCATTCCAAAAAGCAAGAACTCCCTCAGAGCAATACTATAACAAGTACCTAATTGGAATCCTCAGGGCTTTTGTTATATGTTCCCTAAAGAATTATATTTTTAAAAACATTCAAAGAAGCTGGCCTAGATATATTATCAAAGAGGCAGGCAGTCATTGGAGTTCCTGCTCTCTAAAAATTAAATCCATTGCAGAGTGATGCAGACAGGAGCCAGTCAAAAGCTTTCATATGTTCTACTAGAGATGTTGTATCTTCTCATTCTCAGAAATGCCTTTTGAACTTACATTTAATGGGTATCTTAATAAATAAAAAACCTTGATATATGACCTGACAAATACAGCACAGCTGTATTACATGGTCATTTGAATCTTACCAGTAACAAATCTATTGCAGTGTGGGCAGCGACTCCTACAGCTGCTGCCATCTTCACCCAGTCTACCTCTACCTTCAGCCTACCTGACCACTGGACATCTTTCTCCAGTTGTAACTTGTCACTGCAATTTGACTGGCCAGGGGATACAAAAACCTACCTGTTGACAGTTTTAATCAAAACGGGATCGTCTAGAAGGACCAGCAAGACATAAGTCTAGGATGCCCCTGAAACTTTATCGATACTTTGGATAACTTGTTCAGAAGTGTCCAAAGCCTTTATAAGAAAATAAATTCTATTTATTTATTTATTTATTTATTATTAATAAATTCACATAAATTTTAAAAAGAAATTTTTAAAAACTAAGAAAAAAGACCAAGTAAAGTACTATGATTTTGAGATTATTCAGGAAAAGAGGAACATTTTAAAAAGGAGAGGGGATTGCCGAACTAAATAACTACAGCCTGAATTTCAGCCAAGAAATTAAAGAAGGTTGTGCTGCTTCTATGGAGCCTTCATCAAAACTTGAACTCACAGATTATTTGATCAACATCAGAGTTACAAGATAGACTCCAGTACTCAGTTTAATGAATATAGGACCTTGCATGCCAGGACAGGGGCTGTGGTTAGATTTATTAAACTGGATGCACAAGGGAAACACTTTTCTCCAGTTCCAAAGATATCAGACTGTTCATGAAGAAGTCTTATAAACACACCAAAGAACAACCAGTCCAGTCATCGTTATGATAAGGGAAACTCCAAGAATCTTCCATAACAGAGTGGCTCATAATAAAAAAATAGATTAATTTCAGCAAATGGTAAGCAGAGTCATAGCAACAGAACTCTTCTTGCATCAGATGTGTGTGTGTGGGGTGGGGGGAAGATGTGAATAATTTTAAGCTTACTTAATATTAAGAAGAAGCAACACGGGGCATCTGGGTGGCTCAGTCAGTTAAGCGTCTTAAGTCATGAATTCGTGGTTCCTGAGTTCGAGCTCCGTGTCAGACTCCGTGCTGACAGGTCAGAGCCCAGAGCCTGCTTTGGATTCTGTGTCTTCCTCTCTCTCTGTCCCCAAAAAGATTGACAATATTCTGGCAGCATTAATAAAACGTAACTGATAATTCGACTTAGCTGTTAATGCTAGCATCACAATGTTCTAAGAACCTTATTTCTACTATCAGAACCTTTGCAAGTATAATTTTTTTTCCATCTTTCTGGAATGATCTTTGTCTAATCTAAATTATTTTATCATTAATGTATATTTCTTAGTGAGATATAGGGTCTCTAGGATGTATGTGCCTTCTTTTTGTAGGCTCTTTAAAGTGCCTTTTTTTTTTAAAAAAAAAAGAACACATGAGTAAGGGAAGGGCAGAGAGAGGGGTGAGAGAAAATCCCAAGGAGGCTCCACACTGTCAGTGCAGAGCCCAGTGTGCGGCTCGAACTCATAAACCACGAGATCATGACCACAGCCAAAATCAAGAGTCAGTCACTTAACTGACTGCGCCACCCAGGAACCCTCATAGTAGTCTGTTCTGTTCCACCAAAACACCTAGAACTCTTTATTTCCTCAAGACACTGTTCTCACTGAGGGTCATGCCTCTTGTACTCAAAGCCTAGGAATATGGGATAAATCACAGGAATGTTGCCCTTGAGGAGGGGATGAATGAAAGTCATAATACTTTACAATTTACAATATTGAACATTTCAATTGTAGATAATTATAAATATATTAATACATATGGTATATGTAATGGTATATAATTATTATATACGCTACTTATTAAAAATCTACATTGCTTTGGCAAATTAATTCCCATTCTTGCTTTTAAATTTTATAAGAATCGTTGAACCATCCTTTAAATAAAGAGAGCTTTGGAACTGGATATATTTTTGTAGGAAATGATCTTTCCTACACTTAAGACACTTTAACCAATCTCTGAGAGCAGCACAGAAGTCTTTTTCCTAGCTATGAAAAAGAAAAAAAAAGAAATATTAATGAAATACATTCATGCAGTAGGTTATTTCTGAACAATGCTGCATATTAACATAGGTCTATTTGTATAATTAAGAAAACTAAACGATTATTAAATAGCATAGTACTTGATGAAGTTCAAAATATAGATATTTTTAAAAATGAAAAGCTAATATAAATAGATTAGAACAAGATGTCTTGTATATGTGGTGTAGCTTCATTATATGCATGGAGAATAGCCTTGGGTGAGAATGAACTTCAGATTTTTTTCTGACTTTATGAGAGAAGAAACTGGAAAAAAGTGTCACACATAATTTGTGGTTTTCAACTCCCTAAAAGTTGGAACAGAATTTACCTTTGACGTGGTCTTTATCTTTGTTCTTTGCTGGGGGAGAGGAGAGCTGGTTGGCTTTTATTAATATAAAAATAAGACAAAAAAATCATTATTAATGAAAAGTTTGCCTAAAGAAGTTATTTTTTTCTGCATAAAATTATAAAAATTGTGATCATTATAGGCAGAGTTTCATCTTGTTATATTTATAAATTTTATTTTAAAACATTAATGAAAACAGCATTTTTTCTGTATTTTTTTTCCATAACTCAGACAGATTTTCACTAACCGAAAACACAGATCCCTGAATGATTAAAGTGAGATCTGAAAGGTTGTTTTGTTTGTTTGTTTGTTTTTGTTTTTTACTTTAACTGAAGAAGAGATGGAAAATGAAATAAAGTGAGCTGGATGCAACTGAATGGAGACATGATTTGCATCTCCCATGGGGAGTACTGTTTTAAATGAAGTAGCCCAGAGCTTGGCACACACTGAAAGTGCTTTATAATGTTCGTAAAAGAGTGTGAAACCACACTCTTCAGCAAGAGGGAAAGATCTCTCCCATGCTGAGCAGAGGATAGAAAATGAAAGATGTTTTGATCTCCCTAAAATTCAGCGAAGGGTAGACTTATGTGGCTCATGCGGGTGATCAGTAGCACAGGCGGAAACACAGGCGGAAGCAGGTTCAGGAGAGGAGCTCAGCGCCCAGGAACTCTGTGTTACTGTTCTGAGCAAGCAGAAGCTAAAATGCAGCATGATTTTCTTAAAAACCTTAGAAACACACAAAGAGTGACAATTCTCCAGTAATTACGTGATGTGTCCCTGAGAATATAGAATTTAAAAATTATAGGGGCACTTGGGTGTCTCAGTTGGGTAAGTGTCTGACTTTGGCTCAGGTCACAATCTGAAGGTTCATCATCTGGAGCCCTGTATCGAGCTCTGTGCTGGCAGCTCAGAGTTTGGAGGCTGATTCTCCCTCTCTCTCTCTCAAAAATAAGTAAACTTTAAAAAAAATTTTAAAGAATTTAAAAATTATTTTACAATGTGATCTTAATTTACTCATAACGCTAGTGACTAAGACACTTATGGTTGTGTTTCACACACAGTGCTTCATCTTGGAATTATCCCTTTTCATTATAAAGACTCACTTTGGTTTTCCTTTGGTTTTCCACTTCCAGAAACAGTTTAGAAATTGAGGTCATCATTAGTGGCTGAAAGAAAAACAACTATGAGTTCCATAATGACATGGGAAAAATCTCTAAGATCAGGATTGCCAGCTAAGAACTGTTTTGTTTTGTTTTGTTTTGCTGTTAATGTGTCTTCCAAAATATTGCATGGAGTATACAACACTTCAGTGAAAAATTATTTGGTCTTTATCTGAAATTAAAATTTAAGTGGGAATCATGTATTTTTATTTACTACATGTTGCGACCCTAACAAGAATGCCTAAGAAATACATTCCAATTAGTGTAAGACAGTGTCTCCCAAATGTTTTCACACCATAACCTACAAAATATGAGATATGTCCAACATATGTTGGCAAATGGGAAAGAGTGCTTACATGGTAGAGGTGGTGAGCGCGGGGACTTCCAACTATTCCAGGCTCCAAGCATACCAGTAACACATCATGATTCACTATATACAGGTAAGTGAATCCACTCCCATGGATGTAGAATACATTATTGAAGGAAAGCTTCTTCAATCTGTCTTGTTTTACATACCAATATGTCTTCCATTTCATTCACAAATGTCAGTTCCTGAGAACTCCTAGAGTCCTACTATTTTTAAATATTTTCTTTCATCACCTCGTGAGAAACACAGGGAGGCATTTTGATGAAGTGAGTTGAATATTTGTAATCAGATAGACCTAAGTTTGAAATTTTAGTTCTTCCACATACCCAATAACTCTGTGACATGGGAAAAATACATATAACCATATTGGTCTATTTCCTTATCTATAAAATGTGCATGAAGTTGCCTAAAGTAGGATTAGTGTCAAAATATATGTAAAATCAGTAGTGTAATTCCTGATAAGTCACTCATAATTGAAAGGTATTTTCACTAAATACAATGAAATGACTTTCTGTGCAGCTTCCTTAAAGATTTTATGCCAACATAGAGTGATTCCATTCCTGGTGTTGAGCAATGACAATAAATTAGAACTCTCAGTTTAGATAAATGTACTCTTATAAATTTCCTGAAGAATATGGGTCCTCTAACATCTTCCCTAAATTAAAGCAATTTTTCAGATCTACCTCTTTGGGCAATATTATACGACTGTCTTCCTTGGAGTTACTATTACTTAAGGCATTTTGTGGTAATGACATTTACTTTCAGTGAGAAGTGGTTTAAGAGGCAGCTTCTACAATATAAATTCAAGAATGATTCTGCAGATCTCATATGTTACTTAAACACTATTCTTTGTATGAGGACTGAAGGGAGATTATCTGTCTACCCCTATGTATGTATGTATGTATGTTTGTATCTATGTTTGTATGTATGTATATATCTATCTACCTATCAATCATCTATCCATCCACCCACTTATTTAACCTATGAAATACCCATTCCTATACTATATTAAGAGCATCCCAACTTCATCAACTTCACTTGGGATATCACCTGTCCTTGTTTATATTCAGTGTACACGGGGCTCTAAATGAAGTAACCTTATCATATACAACGTAAAGGATGGACACTTAACAGCTCTAATAATTGAACATTTTCTCGTGGAATTTCAAATCCTGAGTTTGAAAGTTATGTCAGAAAACCCAAAATAAAAAAAAAAAAAGATGAAACACACACAGATTTTTATTTCAAATGAAAGAAGTTTGGAGATAGCAGACTGTGAGCCTGCTATGATGCTTCAATAAACCCCAGGAACCAGATTCCTTCTCTTTCTGTTCTGCCTTCCTCAGCACCTGTCATCCATTTTCAAGGATGGTTCAAGATGGAGGGAATAGTGTTCCGTGCATCCCACTTGTATTCCATGTATTAGGATAGAAAAAAGACAAGACAAAAAAGTGCATAGTAAGCAGTTGAAACAATTCTTTAAGGAGTTTTTCAAAATTTCCTTTATAGCTCTTCCATTGATATCTAATTAGCTAAAGCATAGTTATGTGGTTACAGTGAATGCAAGGGAAGCTGGGAAATGTTCAGTTTATCCCAGGTATGGGCTAAAAGTGTGATGAGTCCTAAAAAGGGCACTTGTTGGGAAGAGTATTGGATGTTATATGTGATGAATCACTAAATTACTCCTGAAATGTGCTAACTAACTTGGATTTAAATAAAATTAAATAATAAAATAAAGGTTTCCAGCAAAAAAAATAGAGTCCATTATTAACAACAAGAGAAAAGCTATTAGATATGAGACTTTCAGCACAGTTATATTGAAAAAAAATTTTTGAAGGTGACAATTTCAGTGGCAATACTTTACTTAAACTGTTAAATATTTTCTGCTCTTTTTAACCAGATATAATTTGGCTTTGTCCTTTCTAAGTCTGGTGTTCCTTGTTGTCTAATGATTCTATGACCTATTCAGTATCTTGTTAATAAATTTCTTTCCTACTTAAAGGAAGTCTATAAACTATGTCTAAATCAAGACAGCTGGGGCCCATTTGGGACAAATTTGAAGAAATTATTTTATGATCATGCAAACATTTTGTGTATGGACAAATACAGCTTTGCAATACTACCAAACATTGTGTGATGACCAGACAGTGTAGCAAAAACCCAAATTTGAAACACAGTACATTTCTTTAGGATACTATTAATAGACCTTTCAGAAAGAATGATATTAGTAGTCAGTGAAATGTATCTCCTTTTCTTAGGAAAGCAAAATGGCTTATATTTTTTTAGAATTCTTAGAACCTTTGTGGATCACCTAAGGAATGTTTAATGAAGTTTGGTGATTATTGCTTGAAAGGTAACATGATAGGATTAACATATGATGAACAGTAGAGACATTTAATTCTCTTGGCATTCACTTAAATTTGTGAACTTCAATTTTATCACAGGTTAACAACAACAACAGAAAGGTAGGGGATGCGGTGCTAGGAGGGAACATAATGAAACTTGCACTGCTTTCTAGGGATCTTCTCAAGCTGTCAAGTAAAAAAATATATATCAATGAACATGTTTTAGAAACTACAGATATGTCATTTTTCTGGATTAGAATGGTGTGATTGCATATGGAGCTTTGTCACAGGCAATGTCAGGATAATAGAAACACATACCTTCCAGGGCAGTTTATCTGTGGCTCTTTACAATCCAAAATTTTACCGTGTTTGGAAAAAAATCTTTCCAATTTTTATTTGAAGTTTTTAGGATAGGTTAAAGTTTCACAGTTTTAAGAAATCAGTAATAACCTGGGGCACCTGGGTGGCTCATTAGGTTAAGCATATGACCTCAACTCAGGTCATTATCTTGTGGTTCATGAGTTTGAGACTCGCATCAGGCTCCTTGCTGACAGCTTGGAGCCTGGAGCCTGCTTCAGATTCTGTCTCTCTCTCTCTCTGCTGCTCCCTGGCTGACACTCTGTCTCTCTCTTTCAAAAATAAACATTAAAAAATTTAAAAATAAAAAATAATAATAGTCTAATGGTTCTGTGCACTGAAAGTAAAAATTATTTTATATACAGTCATAGTCGAGGACTTTCAAATTGTCATCATAATAATTTCTGCATTTTCATATGTTGTTTCTTTGCCTTCTTTCACATTTACTAATGCCACATTTGCATTGATAGCTGTGAATATTGGGAACTTGTTATATCTGGCTAATATTCTTTGGTTATTTTAATGGATAATACTATATATTGAAATATTGTATAGGAAATGATGCTGACCCAATTGTCTACATATGGCTTCTAATGATAAATATGATGACAGATAGCAAAGTACATTATGTTTTTAAAAAGAAAACTTCATGTATGAATAGAACATGATTATTTTTCTGCTTATATGATTCTACATTTATTATTTGATATATATTTCTAATTCCTTAACTTTTAATAGCAAAAAAAAAATCTGAGCATATGTGTGTATCGCAAATTGCAGAATTATTTGGTGGATGCTGAGAAAAATGTTTACCTATATAGCTTTTCACAGAAATATCATGCAATTCTGGTTTAGAGTGATTCTTTTGGCTTAATTTTCTTGCGTAAAGCTCTCATGTAAAAAGGAAAATATTGGGATGGTGACAGCTGCATACCATTGTTACTGAGAATGCGCTAGGATAGATACGTTTCGATAAACACATTTGAAAATTTTTCCTGGAATATCTTTAGTTCCAATTTTAAGAAAATATAAAGATAAGATTGGAAACTTCAGAATTTTCATTCATTGATGAGTTGTCATCAAAACAATGAAAAGCTATTTTTTTAATAAGTGAGGGCACATAAAAGTAATTTATTATTGTGTTTTTGTTAAAAACAAACAAAAATACAGTCCTCTCACCCCTCCTCAAACCCACCTCTCCCCCCAGAAAAAGATAGACAAGAAAAAAGAAAAAGAAATCTGAATGCAAATGTCTGATTGGCATTCCATCCTCCTCAGATAGATGGCAGTGGACCTGTGGAGTGTTAAGTCTCACTAACACTTTATACATAAAGGTCCATTCTAAATCATTTCAGTCACTGCAAAGAGATGGTTCTTTTAGTGAGTCTCAGAGATTTATCTTTTTTATCAAAAATTTTTAATGATTTATTTCTGAGAGAGAGAAAGAGAGAGCGAGAGAGAGATTGAGAGAGACAGCCTGAGCAGGGGAGGGTCAGAGAGACAGGGAGACACAGAATCTAAAGCAGGCTCCAGGCTCTGAGCTAGCTGTCATGTTAGCACAGAGCCTGACGCAGGGCTCGAACGCACAGACCGCGAGATCATGACCTGAGCCAAAATTAATGCTTAATGGACTGAGCCACCCAGGTGCCCCCCATTTTTTTCAATTTCAATAGCTAAAAACATGGATCTGGGGTTAGGAAATGTTTCATTGCTCACCATTAATGTATACAATACATAATACTGAGGATTATTATAAACAATACATTACACATAATTAAAAATACACTATGTAAAATATATAGACTAAGCTTCCCCCACACAGATCCTGAAATTATTGTTTCATGTGTTAAGCAGTGAATAAGTGGGAGCATTAAATAAAATACCATGTTTTATATGTTAGTCTTTGGTATTTGAAAGTTCTTCTGTTTTTTTCTAGGAGAGTAGGTCTTAGAGGAGTGTCATATTGCCACAGGTAGAGTTTTAATAGTCAATAGATAATGTAAATATAATGAAATGAAATGAATCTCCTTTCCTTTCACGGGGAAATGAAATATATTCATTGGGGGGAAAGAATACACTAGAAAAGAAAACAGAGAAGAGAGGAGGCAAATGAGAGACATTCGCTTAGAATCAAGATACACTTTATTTTTTATGACTCTTTAAATTTGGTGAAAAATCAGATAAAGCTGAGCTAAGTTTTGAGGGGTTATAGGGCAAGAAAGTTTGTAAATTGCTTCAAATGAAGAGACATAAATTTCTATAGAAAACGATAGAGAATGAGGAAGAAATCAATTTATTATGGAAAAGCAGGTAAAACAAAGGACTTTGTATTGATGTTTAGGGTTCATAGAAGTATATTTATGTTAGTTTAATTTACCAATTTCACTACATTGAAATCTTCTTTCCAAAGTCTCCCAAATTCTCTTACTTACAACTGTTTTCTTTATTTTCCATGGTACTCATCTTATAACTTACTTATCATATTTATTATTTATTATCTATCTAATATGTCCAAAACATAAGCTTCAAGAAGAATTCTGTTCTTTTGTTTAGTAACATATCTGAGATTCTGAGAATACCTGCCACATAGGAGGTGATCACAGTGAATAGATAAATGAATGGTCTCCAAAAACTTTTTTTTTTAAATAGATGTTTTAGTTTTTTTTAAATAGTTTATATTCTTAAATTAGATACAGTAATTAAAAGTGCTCTATTAAGTATACTTTTATTCAACACCATTTTTAAGCACACTGCTAGGCACTTTTAATTCTTTTTCAAACATGATAGTGTTTTCCTTTTATATTGTACTAGTTCTTTTACAATGTTAATGAATTCTGTTATTCAGCATACATTGTAATTCTAGCTCTCAACTAAAGGAAATAATTAGCCTTGCTGGTTAGTCAGTCATTCAACTAGAGCTTAGGTACTCACATCCTTATTAAACAAATGAATTGCTAAGCACTATGGAAAGTGATATATTAAATAAAACACACCGAGTTTAATGAGCCTAGAATAAAATGGGGTGGGTAACACAATTACTAAAGTTCATCACTGGTCAGAAAATGTAGAATCTGTACCATATTTTCTTATTACAACTTCAGTTTTATTTTCCAGAAAGGAGCCTCATTAAGTATTCTTAATATGTTTAAAAAGAGTCATTAGCCTTAAAAACAAATACAGTTGATAAGGTTGTCAAACACAGAAAATAAGTTTAAGAGAGGTATGGGGTTGGGAGCAGACATATCAATTATCTGCCCAATGAACTACATAATCCCTTGGTATTTCCTTTTTTAAATATTTAGAGAGTATCCACATCTCCAGTACTAGGAGGGAAAAGGCAGGAGATTATGATCGTGTGGGGTAAAATCTTGACTTGAAAAATAATAGAAAATAGATTTTTACAAAACTAGAAGATGTAATCTACTCAGAACTTCATTGATATCCTTCCCATCCGATGCTGTCAATAGATACTCCCTGAATGAATGGGTGCATAAATAAATGCGGGTATACAAAAACATTTTACTTCCTTTTTGGCAAATTAAATCCACCAGAATTGCATATTTTATACATCATTTTTAACAACATGTAATTTAACAAAGTATAATTCATTCTCAGTAGATATATGCTTAAGTTTATGATATTTGAAACATTGTTTTAAGAAATTATTTTCTTTTTCTCATTTGTGATTCACTATATTATGCTTTATACTTCAAATTTAGATAGATAGATAATATCATTTAAGCTAACATCACACTGACAACATTGCTGTTAGTGTTAGGTTGGTATCTTGTTACCTAGATAAGTTGGTAGCAAACACACACACACACACAAAAAAACTAAAAAATAATACTGTATGTTAAATTATATCTGTACCTTTGTAAGGAAACATAAATTCCAAGTTGGCACACTTAATTATACTTAGAGAAAATACATATTTATTTTTTTTTATCCAAGAAAATACAGGCACCATATTTGTACTTCATATCTTTTTATGTCATCCATATATCCCCAAACTAGTGAACTGTTTTCTTAAATCTGATCAAAAGTAAAAGTATTTTCATGTAAATGTAAAGAGAAGTGAATCCTTTAAAGTTAGATAATTCCAGAACAAATGATTTCTGTAAGAAAAATTTGATTATCAGTTAATTCTTGCAAAGCAATCTAATTGAAAATTATTTCTAATCAGCCCTGGAAAAAAGTTAATATATTTTGAAAGTCCGCACAACAGATAAAGGTCCCAGAATATGTTAGTTATTAATTGTTATACATTTTGGATTATAGACTTATGTAAAAAACAAAAATTAATTATGCATGTAGTTAAAAACCTTCATTATAAATAGCAGGAATTATTTTATGTTGCAATACTCATATTTAAGTTACAACTTTCTACATTTTTAAAACATAATGCCATTAAACTATAGTGCAAAACAATATAAGCAACATAAGTCCTCTTTTAGGTATAGGCAATAAGATATACTTAAGAAGAGAATGAATTTTATCTAATTATTCCCAGTCATGTGAAAAATTCTTATTGTAAATTATGTAAATATTCAGATGACCATGACATTTGGTAATCACACTGGCTTCATTCAGGTGAAAGGTAGCTAACCAATGGGTTACATTTAGTGAACCAAAAATGTATGCATCATTTCAAACATAATTTTTAAGTACATTTGTTTTTAAAGAGCATGCAATTTATATATTTTTCAATATTGCTAAATTAAACAGTGAAGCCAAATGCCTCCTTACACTGAGTTAGCCCAAGTGCCCCATCTGCCTATGTAAGCAAACCAAAGTTAAGCCTGTAATTGGCTCATGCATTTATACACAGATACCCAAGGACAACCAATATCAACAGCCAATTAGGCTTTAACCTATAGCCAATCAAATTATTTTGTTTCTTTGTTTTGGCACTTATTCTGTTTATCTTTCCTCTAGCTCTTATGGGTAGAATACTCCTAACCACTTCTGGTTTGGTGTTGCCCAATTGGAATAAATAAATGCTTAATAAACTCTTACAATGTTTAATATGCCTCAGTTAAATTTTTTAACAGTATAACATAGGTACAACACACAAAAAATTCCCATGAGTGAATATGCATGTCTCAAAGGGGGGAAAAAAAAAAAGCAATGCATATATAGGGAATTGTGTCAACAAAATGATGGAAGAGGAAACCCCACCCTTAGTTTCCCATAGAAACATTAATTTAACAACAATCACAGACCAAATTACCTTATGAGAAGTCTAGAATCTAGTCAAATAGTTTCCGTCCCCAGACAAGCACAAGCCTGAGAATGGCTGCATTGGAATGAGTGAAGAGCACAATTTCCCTTTACCATGCACACCCCTATTCTAAGCTAACACAGTTCTACACCAAAAGAAACCACCTTGACCTGTGACTTACACAGAGGGACAGAGAGAGTAGAACATTCATCCAACATCCTGGCTTTCTAGTGAGCTGCCAAACGGGATGATATTTGTCTCTTCTCACACTGGTGCTAAAGGAACTGACATAGATCTGACTTAGGAACCTAAGAACAAAGGAAAAGGGAGGTCAGCTTGCTGTGGTCCAGCACAACTGTGACTGGAACCAGGAAAAGGTGCATAACTGAAGTTTCTCTTATGGAGGAGATGGAGAAGAACAAAACATACCTTCAAAGCCCTGACCTATCATTGAACTGTTTATGGGGTCAGTTTTTGTTTCTTCTTACCCAGAGTGCTGATGAAACTGGCACTGTTTAATGGGGTTAGCTAACAACAAAGGAACATTGATGGATAGCTTGCTATTTAAAGGCTCCCAGAATCTCTAGGCAGAATCTCTTCACTGATTTGTGAAGGTCTTCCCTGTTGAAACCAGTCCAGAAAAACTGAGAGAGATGACTCCTACTTCAAATGCCTACGTACTTATACAAAGCTGTAAGGAATTGGATAATCTAGACAAAATGGATAAATTCCTAGAAATACACAACATACCAAAGCCGAATCATGAAGAAATAGAAAATCTGAACAGACCAATAACAAATAAGAAAATTGAATCAGTAATCAAAACCTTCTCAACAAAGAAGAGAACAGGAACAGATGACTTTACTAGTAAACTGAAGAGGAAAAAAAAATCCTACCTCATTTTTTGAAACCACTATTTCTTTGGTACCAAAGGGAGACTACAGGAAAAGACACTACAAGACATTATAAGAAAAAAAAAAAAAAAAAAAAA